>NW_028121654.1:0-23103 GCF_965194805.1 Balaenoptera borealis
AAAAAATATTCTCTAAGTAGAATCCCAGATGACTGATTATGGAAAGCAGCACAGAACAGATGGAGAGAGGAAATGGGCAGATGTGAAAGTTGTCTTGGTGGGCAGGGAATATACATATTAATTAACTTGGGGTAATAAAAATATACCTTTTAATATTTAAAGGTGATCACTTATATAATAGATATAGGATATATTTTTGCCTATTTAAAAAAATCTATTCTATTCCTATCTTTTTATCTAGTTACTTTATAGGAATTCTCTATATAATCTGTAGATAGACTTTTTTCTTACTGACTTTAAAATTGCAAATACCTTGTCCCATTCTATGGACTGTGTTTTAACTCTCAGTGAAGTGTGCTTCATCCAACAGAAATCTTTCATTTTTATTCATACAAATAGACCATGTTTTGCTTTCGATTTTTGCTTTGGAGTTTTAAGAATTTCCTCCTCATGACAATGTCATGAACATATTCACCTAGATTTTTATAACATTATGGTTCTGCTATTCATAATCAGGTCCACAATAAACCTGGATATTTATCTTTACATACTGTATGACTTATTTTTCTCCAAGCCATCTACAAAAGAATCCTTTCTTGCCTCACATGAATTGAATTATCATTTTTATAATGTATTAAGTTTCCACATACACATGATATGTCTCTCTCTCCATTGGTCTTTTTCTCCAGTCATGTGCCAGTACCACAGTATATGACAAAGGACAAAAGGTAATTCTCAAGGAAGTGACAAACAAGAAGGGTTGACGCATACCTGCAGAAACCCAAATTTACTAGCAATCAGAGAAGAAAACTCAAATTTACTAGTCGTCAGAAAAATCCAAGTAAAACAATGAGATGCGACTTTTATTCACATAGAGAAAAGGTCTGAAAAGATGCAGAATGAACTGAAAATAGTGGTCAAAGGCTTCTGAAAATGAGAATAGAATGAAGGGTATTATCAAGGGTAACTTTTGTTTAGTCTGTATTCTTTGAATTTCTTAAAGTGTTGATATTTGACTTGGTTTGATTACATGTAACATGAGATTAAGTCAGAGTCTCTCTCTCTCTATCACCCCCACCCATGCCCCAACTCATTCTCCCTCTAAACCACTCTAGTATGTAAGACTAACACCTATTTTCTCTATATTTACAACTGCTTGCCTCCTGGAAGCTCTCTATAACCTCCTGACTTGTTTAAGTCATAGCATTCTCTTCGGATCTTACAAACACAGCCAATCTCTCACTAGATTGGGACTATGGGTTTACAAGTCTTTTCCCCTGTTAAACTGCAAACTCCCTAAGAAGATGCTGTCAGTCCCCATGTTGCTAAAGTGTAGTGCCTGATACATGTATACGTGTTAAAAAAAACATGTAACAAATCAATATAAGGACACATGAATAAAGGAGTGAATCAATGAAACAATGTCTTTAAAAATAGGAAAGACAGTTTAGATCTTTTGGCATGGTAGGAAATAGAGAGTCATAAAATGTCCTTGATTAGAGGAAAAACAATAAAACAACTGCTTTGGTCAGTGTGTAGGAATCACTGGAAGCAAGTCTAGAGCTTGCCACCATAGATGGACTTCAATTACTGATGGGAAAATAATGAAAATTTAGGTGAGGATACCTGACACATTCATAAGGAAAACATCAACAGGATTTGAACTGCATTTCCCTATTTGACTCCAAGCTCCATGAAGGCAATGACTTTGTTGGATTTGACTTTATTGTATATACCAGGCCTAGCCCAGGACCTAAACATAAGTGGTCAATATATATAATTATTGAACACTGACTGGAAGAATGGATAGATTGACTGGAAGATGGACAAAATAATAATCAATAAAAATTCAATCAATTTCTGTAGATAGGCAATGATATAAAATTATGGTATAATAATAACTAAAATATTTTGAGTATGGAATAAAGGAAAGTATTACTGTCATTGAAAAGCATGTTTTGTCTGGAAATAGAAATAAAGAGTAGATGTTGTACTAAGGTGTAAGTGATTCACCCAAGGCATTCACTTCTTGGATAGCTGGAGGTAAAGGGTTGAACTGAGCATGAGAGAACCAGACCAAAGACATGGATTTACAAGTTGCCCATGAGCTAAATCTAAGGAGACTCCACAGACTAAATGGAACAAAACTTTATGTGCTGTTCAGAACTACATCACAAAACTAAGGAAACATTACCTCAAAATAATTAAAAGAAACTAAAGTAAAACAAATCTAAGGATGGGATATATTCTGGAATATATTAGAAAATACGACAATTCTTAGGATGACATTTCTAAATAACAATTTGGCTGCTCTTTGGAAAAGCAAGAACCAATTCTCCAGGATACATTAGCAAAAACATCTAGTGAAAGAAATGTTTATAAGTCATATACTCAATATACAAAAATGTTTGCAGTAAAACATTCAGAGATCCTATATCTTATAAAACTTAAAAATAAATTTATAGAGTCCCACAGAGGATAGATACATAAAAGCAAGCAGAATTCTACTAAAATCTATAAAGAGGTATGTTACCTGGTGTCAAATTATACCCTTTTGGAGAACTTAAATTACCATAGTATTTCTTCAAAAATGCAATTTTTATATGTGCATATACATAACACCATAGGCATAAAATATTCAACATGAAAAAAAAAGCTACAATACAATTTGTAGAATGAGAAAGTATAAGATGAATTTCAAAGACTCCTTTTTCATTTCAAGAACTCATTTGAATTTTCTTGGCAGAATAGCTTGATTATTTTATAGGTACATTCTAGCTTTTTACAATAAATGCTATCCTAAAAATTCCTATAAATTTAATCATATACTAAGAAAGTACTATGTAAAAGAATTATTGTAAATTCCTTTTAAAAAATGTAATGTTTGTCTTATTATCAAAGTGTGAACATTTGATAATATCTATGAAAATTTTCTCATAATCCCATATCTAATTTTGTTTGAAAATATAAGCTCACCATTGTTTCCATGTTACTGTGAATTATTTGTTACACAAAACAATTCGGTACGAAAGATAATCCTCTCATACTTTAAAAGCTCTTCTGAGAAAATCCAAATTTGCATTTATGTCTATGTGTGGCAATGCATTTAACACATCCCTTTTGAGTTAACATTAAAATCCATTTGTTTTATAACATCAATAAGGTAGTAATTCATTTGTTTGTTTTCTAATATTTCAAACTTAGATTAAAACTTTCACATCTTAAAAGGCAACGGAATGTTTGTTTTTAGGCTTAGTTCAGTGAGGTGAAGTTCAAAAAAGGAAAATGCTGTGTCATCACGTTTTCCTCCACTAACGGAAAATATGGTCTTGTGATGAGAGGCAGGTGAGGGTCAGTATTGACAATAAAATCCAAAGTCAGCCATTTCTACCAAGATCCGGGGCAGTCGCAATATTCATCACTAAAGGACCAAGCAATTTAATTAACATTTCACTCCAAAGATGTTTCAAGCGTTCAGTGAAATTCACAAGAACATTTTCCACTTAAATAAAACTGTAAAAATTACCCCCCCAAACTCCTAAATGATTAAATTTCTATTATTTATTATATTAAAACATAGAATGTTACGGGTAGAGACATGAAAGAAGGAATTAATTTCCTGCATAGGTAGCCAACTGGAATCCATATGTTCTCTGCACGAAACTTATATGTACAACCTATTGTATAAAATAAATTGGTAGCTGATAATATGTAATACAAATGCACAACGTGCCCCAAGTTTTTTTAATTTTAGTAATATAAAAAAGTGACTTTAAATCCAAACCTTAAGAATATTTCATATTTCGCATTGAGTTTAGACACATTTCTCTCCGCTGTCCTTGACAGCTTCTCAAGTAGTCATGAAAGCATTACAGATACAGAATTCACACTCTTCTGGAATCTATGACAGTATGGAAAATGTTAAATGCATTTGACTCCATTATATAATAGCTCAAATTTACTGAAGATTGTTTTTCCAAAGAAATAAATTTCTTGTTTTCAAATAAGAGACAATAATTCCAACCTGCCAATGGAAGGAAGGTACGAGGTGGTTAAAGATAACATGTTCAGAGGAAGCAGATTTCTGAGACTCAGGGTTACAGATGTCTTAAGAGATTCAGCAGCAAGAAAAATAGTCCTCCCTCTGCATGGAAGCTAATGGTTTACCTTCAGCACAAAGTCTCTGAGGGGCCACGCATCATCCTTCTTAGTCCCATAAAACATAAGAGAAAGAAAATTTATACTGCTGCTCCCAGCATAGATGGGGTAGAGTGGAGCAGAATAAATGGAGCAAACAACTAATAGAGATGAGGAGGCAAAAAAAAAAGGAAATACACTTCACCACCAGGAAAAGAATGAATGTATTTTAAGTTCTCCAGTCCATCCACTTTCCTACATGTGCTTTAAAATGGAAAATAATCACTTCTCTGCCACCCTATGCCATCTTCTGAATGTATTTTTAAGTAATATGTTTTCCTAAATTGACAGGTACCTCTGTGTGACCATCTAGCTGGAGTACATCTAGTAAGTAAAATCATTTAAAAATAAGGTTGATTTTAAACAATTAATACAGAAGCAACATGTACTTTAAGAATGTTTATAAATCAATATTTGCTTTACAAACAGGTGACTTTTCCAATTCTCAATTCAAAGCCTTATACTATTGGCATTGCTTTTCTGATGAACAGGAGGAGAAAGCTATTCGAGACATTTAAGTTTATTTGTCTTTGCAGGAGTCATCTTGTCTTATGTAAATATAAACTAATCTCAAGTAGAGATTCTGGAAAATTATTCTATGCAGCAAAGATATCCTTACAATGTTCAAAAAGAAGATATACAAATTTTGGTCACCAATATTGAAATCTTCACATATAAATGATAAAGTCTTTCTTTTATCAGCATTTGGAAATGCTGAACTTTTAATAAACGGTTACCATGGTAGGGCAGATGGTAACTAAAGCATTAAAAAAAAAAAAGTTGAAGAAATTTAAGTTTCTGAATTCCTTAATCAGAAGTTACATATCATGTAACTTACGTATGCAACTTACAACTTACATATGCAACTTACATAATTGTGGAATTACGCATGCAACTTACATATCCTGCTCATGGAAATGGCCCAGATTGTTATCTGTGCTGGGAGGATCTCTCCTCCTCAGTGGTGGGGTGAGCAGAATCCTAATTGGCTCTAGCAGGAAAGATTTCATTCCAAGTATTCTTTTTCCACTGTGTCAGTGCTGTTGGCATAGGTCATTACTGTCTCTAAATCTCAAGTTTTCCTTTTGTAAGTCAGACTATTAATAGTTCTACAAGGTTATTGTAGATTCATAAATATTGAATCATGTAATATATGCAAAATGCCTAGCACAAAATACGGAAGATAATGGATGTCTGAAAATGTCTTTTAATTTTTCCCCCTTCTTCCATGTAAATACTATTTTGTATTATCAAAAGGTAAATTTAACTTTGCTATAGTCCTCACGTCTACCAAAGGAATAAATTAAGGTTAATATTTTAATAATTTTTAAGCTAAATGTAAATTCATGCATTTGAAAGTCATCACATTTGATGTTTAGTGCTGTAGATATTGTCCAGTTCTTTTTCATTAGATAGTTTTCAGACAAATGAAAAAAAAGCGAAATAAAGCTATGAGAGTAGCTCTATTCTTTGTTAGAAGAGCTGACAGGATATTTCCCTAGATCAGCATTTCGCGCGGATGCTGTGCCATTGCTGTAAAGTGGCACTTCATGTCAACCCTGTGTCCCTGATGGAAGTGTACTCCAGGGTTAGGGAGTTTCCATACTGAAAAAGTACATAAGTATCCCTGCAAATATTAGAGTAAAGAATGCCAATGAGGGCTTCCCTGGTGGCGCAGTGGTTGAGAATCTGCCTGCCAATGCAGGGGACACGGGTTCGAGCCCTGGTCTGGGAGGATCCCACATTCCGCGGAGCAACTGGGCCCGTGCGCCACAACTACTGAGCCTGTGCGTCTGGAGCCTGTCCTCCGCAACAAGAGAGGCCGCGATAGTGAGAGGCCCGCGCACCGTGATGAAGAGTGGCCCCCGCTCGTCGCAACTAGAGAAAGCCCTCGTACAGCAACGAAGACCCAACACAGCCAAAAAAATAAATAAATAAATAATAATTAAAAAAAAAAAAAAAAAGAATGCCAATGATGAGGTGATGCAGTCATAAGTCAGACATTAAAGGAAGAGGCAATTCAATGAAAATCACTCAAGCATTTTAGTGCCATGTAAATAGATTCAAATAATGCTCCAGAAGTTATGAAATTATCCTAAAAGTCAGTTTGCTCTTTAGAGCTTCATGAAATCGCCAGTGTTAATGGTGGGAGATATTTACAGGAAAGTAAGATTTCTTCAGGTGTCACCTGGTATTCTTCCCCTTCTCATATCATAATTGGTTCTCCCGAGGAATCATTTTTATGTTCACGTAACTAATTCCACAACAGCAAATAAAGGAATACAAAACAAGATTTTTGCAGACAAAAATAATGAATCCGATTGGTCTAAGCAAAGCATGTAATAGATCCCAGAACAAGCTTTTTAATTACTTATTTCATTCTATTTCTTTCCTAGGACAGGAAAATTGGTCATTTAAACAAAAATCAATTCCTAAATTTAAACATGACTCCCCTTTAGTAAAGACAATTACCCCGTAAATGAAATTCTCTTTCTCCCATATATAATGATACATAAATAAAACAGTCTCTCTCATTACATTTATTGTGGTCATGAAATTCATGTTATTTTTCATCTAAACTTTTTAAGGTGATATTCGATTCTTTCACAATATATGAAACATGAAGCATATAATGAAATGAATACCCATGAACCCAACCATAGACTTAAGAACTGGAACATTACAAATACTGTTATGTTTCTACCTGCGTGTCTGTCCCATATCTTATCTGCCTGCCTTCTCCCCAAAGTAAACACGATATTCAATTTTATGTTTATCATCCTTAAGGTTTTTAAACAGTTTATCTCATGTGTCTATTATATGTTACTAACAATACATACTGTTTTGATTTTTGTCTTTGATATTTATAAAACTATATTTATCCTGGATGCAGTATTCTGACACGTTTTCTCACTCAATATTATGTTTCTAAGATTCATCCATGTTGCTGCATGCAGCTTTAGCTTTCTTGTTCTCATTCTTCTAAAATATCTTATTGTATGTCTGTATCACTATTTTTCCACTGTATTTTTGATAAGCATTTGGGTTGTTTCTGTGTTTTGATACTTTATGTAGTACTTCCACATCTTTGGTCTCCATGTACAAGGATACTGGTATGGCTTGATGTCTAATGCCAAAATTGTTGATTCATGAGTAATGCAAACTCGAGCAAGATAATGCAAAATTTCTTCCAAAGTGGTTGTACCATTTTAGCTTCCCAACAAAAATGTATAAAAGTTTTTGTTGATATAAATCCTTGATGGCACTTGGCATTATCAAGCTTTATAATTTTGGCCAAGTAGTGATAATACTGTGTGTCTCTGGAGTTGACCAGGGAATTACAATTGCCCATTTTTTACCCATTGAACTTCAGCTTGAGCAAACTTTAGTCTAGCTTCTCTCCTCACCACAGGCCCCTAAACTTTGGCTTGTCGTCAAATTTGTCCAAGCGCTGAATCACGAAGGTGGCAGATAATACGTGACTTCCACTCCCAACAACAACTCATTCTAAGAACTTTTTTTCTTCCTCCCTGGTTCGTCTATCCCAGACAGATGTCTACTCCTATATTTCTGCTCATTCTTGCGGATGTTTTAACTGGTAACTAATACATTAGATAAAGTGCTTTAAGCACTTTATATAAATCTTATAAGTTTATATAAGATTTTATATAAACTTAAAGATTTTAAGTTTATATAAAATCTTAAACTCCACCAAAGAGTTGTGAAAAGAGAAACACACACACACACACACATATGAAAACCACTAAGAAATTACTCTGAAAAAAAATTGTTTTAATCTATATGGTGGTTTGACATTTCTTAATAATGGAGTCAAGTTATGAAAAAGATTGATAATCAGTGTTTTGTTTGTATGTTGATGAACATAATTCGAAGATGAATTCGGATGAAACAAATTGCTGTTAAGTGAAAAAGCAGCGATGTCCTCTTTTTCTTATTAAACTTGATTAATTTCCAGTTAGGGAAAAAACATTGGATATTTCATTTTAGAACCATTTAATCTTTTCAAAATAGGGTGTCAGGACACTTAAAGTCATCCTTGTTTTGAAATATTTTACAAGTGAAATATTTTGAGTGCTCTCAAGTGCTGTATTCATTAAGTGGTTAAATTAAAATCCGAGGTCTGCTTACCACCCAAATTTCACTTCCCAAGGTGGACTCTGATTTCTCAACTAAGACCAAATCCTCAGTCAACTGCTTCCCAAACACCTTGTCTGAATTTCTCATTTCTGCTTCTTATCATTTTTCTTCTGGGACCCTCTTCCCATCATCTGTGTTTATTCAAGTTCTATCTATCCCCCAGGCAAAGCTAAAATGGCGTCCTCAACAAAATCTTGCAGCTAACTCTGTGTGCCCATTCCTCCCACCGTGTCTGAACTCAGCACTATCAATCTCTCTCCATCTGACTAATCATTCTTGGAAATTTTCAACCCTGCCACACGTACATTTACATTTCCAATACTAAGAGTATCTTTCTGTAGTTGATGATGATGTTTTTCTATATTACGTGAAAGTACATAAATAACTTGAATTAGCTTATGCCTTATGTCCATAATTTATCATTAGCATGTTTAATTTTCACACAAAAACATATTAGTTAAAAAATGAGTTTGTTCTTTTGGGTGATGAACACATCACTTCTATAATAAATCAACCTAAAACTTGTTGCTATCTTTATAAACATATGAGGTTTATGCATAATTTTTTATAAGTGAACAGGCTGCAAAGGGGATATTTCTTCTTTTACTTCTCCCACACATATATATCTTCTAAAGAATATACATATATATTCAAAAACTATCTAACCTATAATGGAAGATAATCTGAAAATTATATATATATAAATAATGGAATCACTTTGCTGTACACCTTAAACACAATATTGTAAATCAACTATACTTCAATTAGAAAATTTTTAAATTATCATGAATGTCCTCATAATCTAATGAGTCAAATAGGAAACTGATTTAGAATAAATAGTAAAAATGCCATTATATAGAAATATAACAGAAATTCCAGAAAAGAAAATTAAAAAGCAAACATTTTAAAAAGTTATATAGCTCAAATACATTTTTAAAAAAAAATCTGGCATCTACCTAATAGTATACATGATATTATACTTTCTTCAGCTTATTTTCATTTTTAATACTTATATAAGTTATATTACTAAAACTTAGTTCCTCAAGTATAATGTAGAAAGAAGTTCAAATGCTGTGAAAACATACAGAAGCCCATGTATAAAAGCCTGTGGACTGGATACTATAAAACTTTTAGAGGAAAACATAAGCAGAACACTCTTTGACACAAATCACAGTAGTATCTTTTTCGATCTGTCTCCCAGAGTAATGGAAATAAAAACAAAAATAAACAAATGGGACCTAATTAAACTCAAAAGCTTTTGCACAACAAAGGTAACCACAAATAAAATGAGAAGACAACCCACAGAATGGGAGAAAATATTCACAAATGATGCGACTGTCAAGGGATTAGTCTCCAAAATTTACAAACAGCTCATGTGGCTCAATATCCAAAAAAACAAACTGCCCAATCAGAAAATGGGCAGAAGACCGAAATGGACAATTCTCCAAAGAAGACATACAGATGGCCAAGAGGCACATGAAAATGTGCTCAACATCACTAATTATTAGAGAAATGCAAACCAAAACTACAATGAGATATCACCTCACACCAGTCAGAATGGCCATCATCAAAAAATCTGCAAATAATAAATGCTGGAGAGGGTGTGGAGAAAAGGGAACCCTCTTGCACTGTTGGTGGGAATGTAAATTGGTACAGCCACTATGGAGAACAGTATGGAGGTTCCTTAAAAAACTAAAAGTAGAGCTACCATATGATCCAGCAATCTCACTCCTGGGCATATATCCAGAGAAAACATGGTTTGAAGGGATACATGCACCCCGATGTTCATTGCAGCAATGTTTACAAGAGCCAAGACACAGAAGCAACCTAAATGTCCATCAACAGATGGATGGATAAAGAAGGTATGGTACATATATAACAATATATATATATATATAACAATGGAATATTACTCAGCCATTAAAAAGAATGAAATAATGCCACTTGCAGCAACATGGATGGACCTGGAGATTATCAAACTAAGTGAAGTAAGTCAGACAAGAAAGACAATTATCATATGATATACCTTATATGCAGAATCTAAAAAAATATATACAAATGAACATATTTACAAAACAGAAACAGACTCACAGACTGAGAGAATGAATTTATTGTTACTGGGGGAAGGGTGGGGGGAGGGATAGTTAGGTAGTTTGGGATTGACATGTACACACTGCTACATTTAAAATAGATAACCAAAGACCTACTGTAAAAAATAATACTAATAAATAAATAAATAAATAAACAATGAAAAAGGCCAAGGACCAGAAAAAAAGAAATTTACTACTTCTCACATATTAACACCTCTGCACATTTAGATGCGTACATGCTGAAGTACTTCTAGAGTTTGTAAAACTTCCTTATATCTACATTAGATAAAAATATTTTAGAATAAAAACCCTGCCAAGAGCATTCAGCAAGTTCTAGTTACATTCAACCCCTGAAAGGAAGCATTGTAGGACTTTATGTGATATCTCTTGCATAGAAATCAAGTACTTTAATTAATGTAACTATCTGTAGGTTGTCAGCTTCTTAGGTATATTCATGTCATTACAAATGGACAGAAAAATCAAAATATTTTAGCAATGACAAAACCAGTATCCCGGTTAAGGGCATTTCTCTTAGATTTTGACACTAGAAATCCTTCCTCTACTTCAACTGGCATTTGGAGTTAGTGTTGAATGCAAAACATATATGGTTAGTCAAATGATTTATTTATTAGACAAAAATTCATAATGGATGCTTTCTCAGAAGTGCAATAGTGAGAAGGGGGTATAAGCTTTTTAACACTTTGTTTTATTTTATTTTTAGGACAGTAGCGTGTTAATAAGAAATATAAAGTAGAGGAAGAGGATAGAATATATAAGACAGAGAGAATTAATTGCTTGTGGGTGAGACTTCTTAGTAAAAAAGAGATAGTATTCCTGATGGAGTGATTGGCTTCTTCAACCCTTCAGAAGGGTTCTTCTGTCATCATAGCAGGAGGTAAAGAGAAGAGACTGGATAGCATCCACCATGAACTTGGGAGATGAAGAGATGATTAAATATTCAGCTAAGGGATTCTGTTTTCTCTATGAAACACAGAAATATAAAACAACGTATTCTGCTTGTTGCTTGGATAAACCAAGCATGCTCCCACCTCACAGTATCAGTATTTGCTGCTGCTTCCATATGAAACCATCCAGACCTGGGTATTGGCATGAATTGCTCAAGTGACAGATGCTTTCTCTAATCCTCCTATCCAAAATGCATTATTGTCATTTTCTATCTCCCATGACTTGTCTTCATCTCCCCTGACTGATCACCATCTAGCATATGAATGAATACTTCTTTACTTATGGAACATAATCTGTATGAGAATATGAACTCCCCACCTTTGGGTCACAGGTATACTCAGCACCCAGAACCACCAGTGCCTGGCCAGCAGGTGTTCAATAAATATTCTGTTAGTGGTAGAGAGGATACAGAGAGGAGGGAGGAGAGAGTAGACCTATCAGAAGTTTCAGAAGAGTTGAAAAGGTTTGAAATGGAAAGGTGTGTAGGGAGTGTAAAAGCAAGAGATCCAAGGTCAGTTTTCCAGGCAATTTGAGGACCCATTTGAGGCTCCTGGTGATGCAGTGATCATGCACTGATGGTAGTACCATCTTCCATGTTTCATTGATTTCTCCAGATGTACCTCAATTATCTGGCTCAGCATGGATAAGGCCAGAAATTGAAGAAAATAACATAAAAATGATAATACCAGATAGCATATGTTAGATAGCAAATAAAAGAAAAAGGTATTACCACTGAACAATAAAGCTTAGAGTGGGTAGAATTTAAGCAGTGCCTTAAAGGAAGTTATGCGTTTTAGTTACAATAGAGGAAGGAGATTGGTATCCCGGGTTTAAGGAGGAAAAAAAAAAAAAGTAAACAGGTGCAAAACAATTACCCTGTACATCAACAGTGAGATTTTATTGTAATTCCAATTTATTTTCAGTATTGTTACCATGAAAACAAATGTGCTAACTTCGTTCATATTGTCATGTGACAGTTCAGAAGCCATAAATTTCTAATTAGTTTAAACACACACACAGACACACACACACATGTTCTAATTAATCAAAAATAACTTAAAACATGTCAAGCTCCTCTTCTTGCAGAATGAGAAAAATAAATATGTGTGGAGTTACGGGTGGTGGGCGGGGGAGTTTGCAGAGGAAAGGCTGAAAAATGGTTATCTATTAAGAGGAAACCACTTAAGCGAATATATCACACTTAATTTCCTGAACTTCATATGAACAATAGGTAACTGTGGAATAAACAGAGCAAGGAAACTTCTGGATCCACCATAAACTAAAGAGACGTGACCATCTCTCGCCTTTTCCTTACTTTTAAGCTCCCTAAGGTACCTATAACGCACGTGCAGCCTTTATATTTTGGGCCCTATAAGTAAGCACTGGGCATTATTGTTGTTGTTGTTGTTGTTTTTAAAGTATTTGTTTATTTTATTTATTTATGGCTGTGTTGGGTCTTCTTTTCTGGGCGAGGGCTTTCTCTAGTTGTGGCAAGGGGGGCCACTCTTCATCGCTGTGCGCGGGCCTCTCAATATCGCGGCCTCTCTTGTTGCGGAGCACAGGCTCCAGACGCGCAGGCTCAGTAATTGTGGCTCACGGGCCCAGTTGCTCCGCGGCATGTGGGATCTTCCCAGACCAGAGCTCGAACCCGTGTCCCCTTCATTGGCAGGCAGGTTCTCAACCACTGCGCCACCAAGGAAGCCCACTGGGCATTATTGTTAACAGGAGCTTCAAATTCCATTCAAAGTCTCTAACCTTAAATCTCTTTACTTACTCCAATTATTCTATGACTTGATCACCTATAACAATGACTGTATGTAAATGATAGGTAACATTAGATGAGATGGCTGTTTCAGAAATCGTAGGTCACTGATGCTCCTCTTTCTCTAGGAGGATGCAAAACCAGATTACCCTAAGGTCACAGAGAAATAAATGCTTTACTCCACATAAAAATGCCACACCCATACTCACTCCTTTTCTCAAATTGTTTCGAACGTCCATGCTAAGGCATGTTCATACACTGTTACATAATACTGTGATTTTTTTTTTGTCCTGCAATACACATTATGTATCCAATTCTTCATTTCCCCGAAAAATATTACATCCTGTATGTTATAAGAACTTCACTGGCCTATGGTGTATCCATTGGGAATTATTACTGTAATAATTACATATATGACACAAAATTACTGAAGCATGACTCCAGTCACAGAATAATGCAATTTACAAGTAAATCATGTATGATTGGGTGGTCCAATTTGGAATGAAAATCTTTATCTTAGTAGTTAAATTTTTAGTTTTAAGAAGCCATATTGAAATATAATTCAACAACTATTTCACCTCCAGAGCTCCTAACGTTTGGCTGAATAACAATTTACCAGATGGGAACACCTTACCACTGGGATACCCAAAATGTAACCCTGCCATACTTCAAATAATCAGTAATATCTGGTCTTGATCAATTATATGAAAATTTCAGAAATTCTTCTGAAGTGCTTAGATATAAACTATCTGAAATTTATAAATTGAGATGATAAAAAGTTATTTTAAACAGTATTAAGATGGAAAATTAATTTATGCTTATATGTGTATATATATCTATATGTGTGTGTATAAAGCAAGTACATGAATCATGGTTACAGGAATATATGTTGCTAAGTGGAAATCAGAGGCTTAACTCTACAGTTCTTTTTGAGTATGTGCATATGATGTACATGAGAGATAATTTGTACACATAAACACAGAAAAAGTCCTAATGGCATATATAACAAGTTTAATGATGGTTTGGTCTAGATGGTAGAATTGTGGATGAGTTTCAGTTTTGCTTCAATATATTCTGATTTTTCCTTTGCTATAATTTTGGAATATGAAAAGTAATAAAGCCACAGAAAAGCTACAAAGTACTTAGTGATCAAAGATATTTAAGAACAACTAAGCCACTAAACCAAAAATTCAATAAAACGTACTGGAAAAAAAAAACAAAATAGGAAAATGAATACACACAATATATGTAAGAGAAGCAAAAAATAAAGTGATCATTTTAGGGAAGCTTGTATTTAAAAATGCCTTTTGTCCAAGGCAGTAGTACGCAAGGTCAATCGTTTTAATATCTATAAATTAGAGCAGAAAATGTAGTGGTATCAGCAATAACAGGCCCCAGTTACAGTATCAACATTAAAACGGACAATTCTGAAAGGATCCTGTCATAGGAACAAAGTGTATGGATGTGTTCTCTGGGGAATAAACAAGGACAAATTGCTTTACTGCTATTCTACAAGAGATTTTCCACAACATTTATGAGGGATACCTTGAGGTTACATTGTAACTGCATGCTTCAGTAACCAACACTATTAAAAACAGTTTCAATCCATTATCTACTGAGAGTCAACAAACTATAAAATACTCTGCCAAGCAGCAAAACAAAGTCAGGTCAAATAAACTAGGTGGCTAACTTTTATATGAGTACTTGTTAATTGTGGAATTAAAATTGTCAGAAGAAATGATTTGTTCTACATCCATAGATGTGGGTGGTTAAATGAACATGACTTTTAAATTTTTGATTTGCTCATGATAAGCAAACCATATACATGACCTTGAAAGTATTAATTTTGCAATTTGTGTTTGACTATTTATATTGATTATTAGATTTAACTTAAACTAAAGCTTACAATGCAGACTACTCACAGAGTAATTTTTTTATCAAAAAGAAAGTGATTTTATCACACTTTTCCCATGTTAACTCAATTTCACATCTGTGAAACGTGATACTAATACTGATCTCACTGTTATTAATGATTAATTTTAGATGATTGGATCTACATAATGCACTAATTCAATGGCTGTGCTCAGTAAACAGTTGGATGTATGGCAGCTTTCATTTTTGTACATGACTTTTGTACATTTTGTACATTTTTGTACATGACTCAAAATGTCT
The DNA here is from genome assembly GCF_965194805.1 of Balaenoptera borealis. Lineage (NCBI taxonomy): Eukaryota > Metazoa > Chordata > Mammalia > Artiodactyla > Balaenopteridae > Balaenoptera > Balaenoptera borealis. Next base: position 15,346 of record NW_028121654.1, read on the forward strand.
CAAATTTTTAAAATAAATCCGTGTCATGGTATAAAAGAGACATTTACCCCCCAAATTTTAATTATTTATGAATAGCTATAAAGTAAGCAGGAAAATGTGCTCTGACACTGTAGAAATAGCCTAGAGCCTAGTAAAGTGCCATAATAAGCATTCAATAAAAGTTTAAGAAGTGACAACAGAATTGTTTGCACAAAGATATGGGTAATATCTACCCAGTAATGTAACAGGATGCTCGAAAACCAACTTAATATGTATTTTGATTCTATCAGAAACTTTATAAGTCATTAAGAAGTACATGGACCCTTAAAGTTGAAATACTAGTTAGTCATATTACTTGGTTTAAAAAATATGTCTCTACAAAATCAAGACATCTCCACTGGAAACTGAAATTGCTTTCTGGCTTTTAAATTTTATGACTACAAAACCATTTCATGCCTACATAGTTCACTCCACTATGACTGTATAGTTATTTTAACAAATAGTAAGTGACTTTTTCAGTCACTTTTTCCAGTATAAGCTGGCAAGGTTAGGGATTTTCTTTTATGGTAAAAGGCAGAAAAATTAATGACATTATCCTTGCCTTAAGTAGCCCATACACCAGTGGGAAGGAAGAAAATATACAAACTGCTTAATGTTTAATATAGGTAAAATCAAGACATGTTCCATAAAGGAAATATGATTTTTTTCCTTTCATGAATCATCCTCTTGAGGATAAACTATTGTTATGTTGGTTATACTGCATTCTGAGAAAATGGGGCAGTTCCTCTGTATTTCACAGTTATAATAACATTACATTGCATTTTGATATTTTTTATATCTAATCTATGATTCCTCAGAAATATTGAGTGGGCCAAAAGTTTCATTTGCTTTTTTCCGTAAGACGGGTCTAGAAGCACTTAGTTGTCTTTAATTCATTCAAAACAATTTTGTTAGATTGTATGTGACAGCTGTCATATCAACGTGCCTTTAAAAAAAATCAAAATTGGTGAATTTTTGTGTAGCCATTTTAATATTGAAGATGGAAGAAAAAAGCAACATTTTCAGCATATTATGCTTCATATATTTTAAGAAAGGTAAAAACGCAACTGAAATGCACAAAAAGATTTGTGCAGTGTATGGAGAAGGTGCTGTGACTGATCGAGTGTGTCAAAAGTGATCTGTGAAGTTTCGTGCTGGAGATTTCTTGCTGGACGATACTCCACGGTCAGGTAGACCAGTTGAAGTTGATAGAGATAAAATCAAGACATTAATTGAGATCAATGTTATACCACGTGGGAGATAGCTGACATACTTAAAATATCCATATCAAGTGATGAAAATCATTTGTAGAAGCTTAGTTATTTTAATCCCTTTGATGTTTGGGTTCCACATAAGTTAAGCAAATAAAACCTTTTTGACCCTATTTCCACATGCAATTCTCAACTTAAACATAATGAAAATGTTCCGTTTTTAAAACAAATTGTGACAGGCAATGAAAAGTGGATACTGTACAATAATGTGGAATGGAAGAGATTGTGGGGCAAGCGAAATGAACCACCACCAACCACACCAAAGGCCGGTCTTCATCCAAAGAAGGTGATGTTGTGTATATTATGGGATTGGAAGGGAGTCCTCTATTATGAGCTACTTCTGGAAAACCAAACAATTAATTGGAACAAGTATCGCTCCCAATTAGACCAACTGAAAGCAGCACTTGATGAAAAGCATCAGAATTAGTCAACAGACAATGCATAATCTTCCATCAGGATAACACAAGACCACATGTTTCTTCAATGACCAGGCAAAAACTGTTACAGCTTGGCTGGGAAATTCTGATTCATCCACCGTATTCACCAGACATTGCACCTTCGGATTTCCATTTATTTTGGTCTTTACAAAATTCTCGTAATGAAAAAAATTTCAATTCCCTGGAAGACTGTAAAAGGCACCAAGAACAGTTCTTTGCTCAAAAAGATAAAAAGTTTTGGGAAGATGGAATTATGAAGTTGCCTGAAAAATGGCAGAAGGTAGTGGAAGCAAAGGGTGAATATGTTGTTCAATAAAGTTCTTGGTGAAAATGAAAACTGTGGGGGGAGCTTCAAGATGGCAGAAGAGTAAGACGTGGAGATCACCTTCCTCCCCACAAATACATCAGAAATACATCTACATGTGGAACAACTCCTGCAGAACACCTACTGAACGCTGGCAGAAGACCTCAGACATCCCAGAAGGCAAGAAACTCCCCACGTACCTGGGTAGGGCAAAAGAAAAAACAGAGACAAAAGAACAGGGGTGGGACATGCACCTCTGGAAGGGAGCTGTGAAGGAGGAAAGGTGAAGAAGCTGTGAAGGAGGGAAAAAAAACGGGAATTATGAACCTGCAGCCTGTGCAAAGGAGACCCCAGACACAGTAAGTTAAGTAAAATGAGAAGACAGAGAAACACACAGCAGATGAAGGAGCAACGTAAAAACCCACCAGACCTAACAAATGAAGACGAAATAGGCAGTCTACCTGAAAAAGAATTCAGAATAATGATAGTAATGATGATCTAAAATCTTGGAAATAGAATGGAGAAAATACAAGAAACTTTTAACAAGGACCTAAAGAGCAAACAGACAATGATGAACAATACAATAAATGAAATTAAAATTCTCTAGAAGGAATCAATAGCATAATAACAGAGGCAAAAGAAGGGATAAGTGACCTGGAAGATAAAATAGTGGAAATGACAACCGAAGAGCAGAATAAACAAAAAAGAATGAAAAGAATTGAGGACAGTCTCAGACACCTCTGGGACAATATTAAATGCACCAACATTTGAATTATAGGGGTCCCAGAAGAAGAAGAGAAAAAGAAAGGGACTGAGAAAATATTTGAAGAGATTATAGTTGAAACCTTCCCTAATATGGGAAAGGAAATAGTTAATCAAGTCCAGGAAGGACAGAGAGTCCCATACAGGATAATTCCAAGGAGAAACATGCCAAGACACATATTAATCAAACTATCAAAAATTAAATACAAAGAAAAATATTAAAAGCAGCAAGGGAAAAACAACAAATAACATACAAGGGAATCCCCATAAGGTTAACAGCTGATCTTTCAGCAGGAACTCTGCAAGCCAGAGGGGAGTGGTAGGACATATTTAAAGTGTTGAAAGGGAAAAACCTACAACCAAGATTACTCTACCCAGCAAGGATCTCATTCAGATTTGATGGAGATATTAAACCCTTTACAGACAAGCAAAAGCTAAGAGAATTCAGCACCACCAAACCAGCTTTACAACAAATGCTAAAGGAACTTCTCTAGGCAGGAAACACAACAGAAGGAGAAGACCTACAGTAACACACCCAAAACCATTAAGAAAATGGTAATAGGAACATACATATCGATAATTACCTTACATGTAAATGGATTAAATGCTCCAACCAAAAGACATACACTGGCTGAATGGATACAAAAACAAGATCCATATATATGCTGTCTACAAGAGACCCACTTCAGACCTAGGGACACATACAGACTGAAAGTGAGGGGATGGAAAAAGATATTCCATGCAAATGGAAATCAAAAGAAAGCTGGAGTAGCAATTCTCATATCAGACAAAATAGACTTTAAAACAAAGACTATTACAAGAGACAAAGAAGGACACTACATAATGATCAAGGGATCAATCCAAGAAGAAGATATAACAATTGTAAATATTTAGGCACCCAACATAGGAGCACCTCAATACTTAAGGAAAATACTAACAGCCATAAAAGGGGAAATCGACAGTGACACAATCATAATATGGGACTTTAACACCCCACTTTCACCAATGGACAGATCATCCAAAATGAAAATAAATAAGGAAACACAAGCTTTAAATGATACATTAAACAAGATGGACTTAATCGATATTTATAGGACATTCCATCCAAAAACAACAGAATGCACATTCTTCTCAAGTGCTCATGGAACATTCTCCAGGATAGATCATATCTTGGGACACAAATCAAGCCTTGGTAAATTTAAGAAAATTGAAATCGTATCAAGTATCTTTTCTGACCACAACACTATGAGACTAGATATCAATTACAGGAACAAGTCTGTAAAATGTACAAACACATGAGGGCTAAACAATACACTGCTTAATAACCAAGAGATCACTGAAGAAATCAAAGGGGAAATCAAAAAATACCTAGAAACCAAGGACAATGAAAACATGACAACCCAAAGCCTATGGGATGCAGCAAAAGCAGTTCTAAGAGGGAAGTTTATAGCAATAGAATCCTACATTAAGAAACAAGAAACATCTCAAATAAACAACCTAACGTTACACCTAAAACAATTAGAGAAAGAAGAACAAAAAAACCCCAAAGTTAGCAGAAGGAAAGAAATCATAAAGTTCAGATCACCAAAAAATGAAAAAGAAATGAAGGAAACTATAGCAAAGATTAATAAAATGAAAAGCTGGTTCTTTGAGAAAATAAACAAAATTGATAAACCATTAGCCAGACTCATCAAGGAAAAAAGGGAGAAGACTCAAATCAATAGAATTAGAAATGAAAAAGGAGAAGTAACCACTGACACTGCAGAAATACAAAGGATCATGAGAGATTACTGCAAGCAACTATATGCCAATAAGATGGACAACCTGGAAAAATGGACAAATTCTTAGAAAGGTATAACCTTTGGAGACTGAACCAGGAAGGAACAGAAAATATGAGCAGACCAATCACCAGTAATGAAACTGAAACTGTGATTTAAAATCTTCCAACAAACAAAAGCCCAGGACCAGATGGCTTCACAGGAGAATTCTATCAAACATTTAGAGAAGAGCTAATACTTACCCTTCTCAAACTCTTCCAAAATATAGCAGAGGGAGGAACACTCCCAAACTCATTCTATGAGGCCACTACCACCCTGATACCAAAACCAGACAAAGATGTCACAAAGAAAGAAAACTACAGGCCAATATCACTGATGAACACAGATGCAAAAATCCTCAACAACATACTAACAAACAGAATCCAACAGCACATTAAAAGGATCATACACCACGATCAACTGGGGTTTATCCCAGGAATGCAAGGATTCTTCAATATACGCAAATCAATCAATGTGATCCACCATATTAACAAATTGAAGGAGAAAAACCATATGATCATTTCAATAGATGCAGAGAAAGCTTTCGACAAAATTCAACACCCATTTATGATAAAAAAAATCCAGAAAGTAGGCATAGAGGGAATTTACCTCAATATAATAAAGGCCACATATGACAAACCCACAGCCAACATCGTCCTCAATAGTGAAAAATTGAAACCATTTCCACTAAGATCAGGAACAAGATAAGGTTGCCCACTCTCACCACTATTATTCAACATAGTTTTGGAAGTTTTAGCCTCAGCAATCAGAGAAGAAATAAAAGGAATCCAAATTGGAAAAGAAGAAGTAAAGCTGTCACTGTTTGCAGATTACATGATACTATACATAGAGAATCCTAAAGATGCGACCAGAAAACTAGTAGAGCTAATCAATGAATTCGGTAAAGTAGCAGGATACAAAATTAATGCACAGACATCTCTTGCATTCCTATACAGTAATGATGAAAAATCTGAAAGTGAAATTAAGGAAACACTCCCATTTACCATTGAAATAAAAAGAATAAAATACCTAGGAATAAACCTACCTAAGGAGACAAAAGACCTGTATGCAGAAAATTATAAGACACTAATGAAAGAAATTAAAGATGATACAAATAGATGGAGAGATATACCATGTTCTTGCATTGGAAGAATCAACATTGTGAAAATGACTCTACTACCCAAAGCAATCTACAGATTCAATGTAATCCCTATCAAACTACCAGGTACATTTTTCACAGAACTAGAACAAAAAATTTCACAATTTGTATGGAAACACAAAAGACCCCAAATAGCCAAAGCAATCTTAAGAAAGAAAAACAGAGCTGGGGGAATCAGGCTCCCTGACTTCAGACTATACCACAAAGCTACAGTAATCAGGACAGTACGGTACTGGCATAAAAACAGAAATATAGATCAGTGGAAAAGGATAGAAAGCCCAGAGATAAACCCACGCACATATGGTCACCTTATCTTTGATAAAGGAGGCAAGAATATACAGTGGAGAAAAGACAGCCTCTTCAATAAGCGGTGCTGGGAAAACTGGACAGCTACATGTAAAAGAATGAATTTAGAACACTCCCTAACAGCATACACAAAAATAAACTCAAAGTGGATTAAAACCTAAATGTAAGGCCAGACACTATGAAACTCTTAGAGGAAAACATAGGCAGAACCCTCTATGACATAAATCACAGCAAGATCCTTTTTGACCCACCTCCTAGAGAAATGGAAATAAAAACAAAAATAAACAAATGGGACCTAATAAAAGCTTTTGCAAAGTAAAGGAAACCATAAACAAGACAAAAAAGTAACCCTCAGAATGGGAGAAAATATTTGCAAATGAAGCAACTGACAAGCAACTCATGCAGCTCAATTTCAAAAAAACAAACAACCCAATCCAAAAATGGGCAGAAGACCTAAATAGACATTTCTCTGAAGAAGATATACAGATTGCCAACAAACACATGAAAGGATGCTCAGCATCACTAATCATTAGAGAAATGCAAATCAAAACTACAATGAGGTATCACTTCACACTGGTCAGAATGGCCATCATCAAAAAATCTACAAACAATAAATGCTGGAGAGGGTGTGGAGAAAAGGGAACCCTTTTGCACTGTGGATGGGAATGTAAATTGATACAGCCACTATGGAGAACAGTATGGAGGTTCCTTAAAAAACTCAAAATAGAACTACCATATGACCCAGCAATCCCACTACTGGGCATATACCTTGAGAAAACCATAATTGAAAAAGAGGCATGTACCAGAATGTTCACTGCAGCTCTATTTATAATAGCCAGGACATGGAAGCAACCTAAGTGTCCATCAACAGATGGATGGATAAAGAAGATGTGGCACATATATACAATGGAATATTACTCAGCTATAAAAAGAAATGAAATTGAGTCATTTGTAGTGAGGTGGATGGACCTAGAGTCTGTCAAACAGAGTGAAGTAAATCAGAAAGAGAAAAACAAATACAGTATGCTAACACATATATATGGAATCTAAAACAAAAAAAATATGGTCATGAAGAACCTAGGGGCAAGACGAGAATAAAGACGCAGACCTACTAGAGAATGGACTTGAGGATACGGGGAGGGGGAAGGGTAAGCTGGGACAAGGTGAGAGAGTGGCATGGACATATATACACTACCAAATGTCAAATAGATAGCTAGTTGGAAGCAGCCGCATAGCACAGGGAGACCAGCTCAGTGCTTTGTGACCACCTAGAGGGGTGGGATAGGGAGGGTGGGTGGGAGGGAGACACAAGAGGGAAGAGATATATGTATATGTATAGCTGATTCAGTTTGTTATAAAGCAGGAACTAACACACCACTGTAAAGAAATTATACTCCAATAAAGATGTTTAAAAAAAGAAAAGAAAAATGTGTCTTTTATTTTTACTTAAAAACCAAAAGCACATTTTGGCCAACCCGATATTTATGCTTTCTACTGAGTAGTCAACAAGTAAATATGTCAATACTGAGCATCTATATAAATTAAAACTAACTCAAAAGAGTGACTTCTGAAATATCCAACAGGTCCCCATTCACTGGCAAGTACTATGGGTACCAAGGAGTTTTGCTACCTTGGGAATCATGCAAGAAACAAGCAGTAGAAGCAGAACTGACTGCATTAGAGG
>NW_028121653.1:0-23000 GCF_965194805.1 Balaenoptera borealis
GGCTCTGGGTAGGAGGGATGTTCTTTTCCCCTGGCTTCATATTTCTGTGTAGATGGAGGTTCTCTAGAGAATCGCTTCTGATTTCAAGCCCCATTATCCTTCCTGGTGGTTGATTTGGGGAGAAGAGAATTAGTATGCATAATTTAGTATACATCTTCTCCCATTTCTTTGGAGATGTCTTACCTGCAGAGAGAATGTTTTCTGGCCTGCTTGTGGTGATGTGTGACCTTAAGGGCACAGGCCCTACCCTCTGGGTAAAAATGATTTACCCTTGTATCAATTTCATCAGTAAAAATAGCCACTTATTCCTCTATTAGTCAGACTCCTATGTTTGTGTCCCAGGCGGCTTAAAGAAGTGTTTTTAAGTCCTTTAAAAATTCAAGAGCTCTCAATAGTTTATTTATTTCCCTTGTATGCATATTATGACCAATGACATGACAATTTAAGTAAATTTTGATATGTCTGTGATGGGTTAATTTGTAGTTTTTAAAACTATATTATGAAAAAGTTTTAAAATACTTTTAAGTGGAAAAGTAAGGTGGAAAATGTTACTATAAATTTATAGTCAACAAAATTGATTGAAGTGATAAATAAAGTAAAGGTTAAATGTATATGTGAGGTCAACAGGAAGAAAGAGAAAACCCAGATGGTAAAAGGAAGAAGTTCTGAAGGCAAGGCTGGTGAGTGGGAGCTGAGCCCACATGGCTCATGGTGAAATCTTACAGCTACACCCACCACATCTGGATAATTTTGAGGAGACTATGTCAAATCCTTGCTGGTTTGAGTGCTACGACTGAGCTACCTGAATTCAGTATTAAATAGCTTCCGATAAAACACAAGGAAAGCAGCAAGGAAGCTACATGTGACTTGACTGTGTTCCACTTCAGGCTTGTTCCCTGGGTCAAGGCCTTTGCGCTTTCTGTGCCCTTTGATTGGGCACCTTACCTCACATATCTCTTGCCTTAGCAAGAAGAGTAGGTCTTTCCTAAAACATTATATTTTCAGTGTAGTGTCTTAGCCACCCTACTTAAATTTGGAGCCCCCAATGCCATAATAGACACTTCTTATCTCCTTTCCCTGAATTTTTTTCCACTTATTTTTTATTATGATCAGGCATATTCAATTTTTTCATTGCCCATGTCATTTCTTGTCTGTTTTCTACACTGGAACACAAGTTCATAGGAGCAAAGATTTTTGATTTGGTTGACTGCACATAAGAGCAGTGCCCGACCCAGAGGAGGTATTCAGTGATCATTGATATTGTGGTTAATTCTGTAATCAAGCAAATCACTGAAACCACAGAACAAAAAGGTGAGGCAATATACAGAATGAGTATGTGTAAAATACATTTAAACGTCTTTGAAAAGAGATAAAAAGAATCTGCAAAAGTCAATATTTTGATAAATAGACTCTGAGTTTTTATTTCTAGAATAGCAATGTAACTAAAGACAAAATGGATGTAAAATAGTGATAGGGATGATAATTCATTAAAATAAAGAATAGAGAATACAACAATCATAAACCTGTATATATACCTAGTAACATAGTATATATACATTTATGTTTATAAAACATAAATCAGAACCTTGTATAATTGCTTAAAAATATTCATATTCATAGAAAATTTTAATCTGGGTAGAATTGGATAGGAAATAATAAATTTAAAATACACTAAAATAGGTAAAGACATTTTAAAAAACATATTCATAAGCTTGATTGAATAAATATTTAAATAAACTGTTCACCCAAAAAAGAGAAAATATTCTATTTAAAAACACTTCTTATATTTATGAAACTTTATACAAAAATTCTTATTTAATTCCCAAAATAAATGTTATATAAAATATTCTGTATAAATCCAATACATTGAATTATTAATAAATTTTTGAATCAATAATTGTGAACAATGCAGAAATTAATTAGAAATATAAAAACTGAAAAACCATAAGCTAAAACTCAAATTATTTACAAAACTTCCAAAACCATAAATTAATGTAAGCACTATCTATTAAAATTAGTAGTATAGCTAATGAAAAATTTAGATAAAAATATATGGCATTAAACCTTCATGTTAGGAAACAGCAAAGAGTAAAATTTTTAAATCTCAGAGTTTAAAACAATAATTTTGTAAATAAAATGTTAACGAGATAATCATTAACTTGGTTTGGGTTTATCATTACCATGTTCCTTTTATGTTTACTTTTTAAGTATAACATTGGCATGATTTCAAACTTTATATATATATATATAGTTTTATATATTCTATCCTTTTGTGACTTTCTCTTTTTTTGTCAACAATATATTTTCTTTAAGATTTATTTATGTTGATTTAGGGGAATTTAGCTTATTCATCTTATCTACCCTATAATCTTCTAGTTCAAGCATGAACCTCTATTTATTTATCCATTCAATTTGTTGAGGAGCATTTGGGTTGTTTTTAATTTGAGGAGAAGAAAATATGTACTACATTAACATTCTGGCTCTAGTAATTCATAGTTCTTGATCTTTTTCTCATTGCATGTATTTTCTTTCAGTTTGTGAAAAATCAGTGAACTGCGCTCTGTGACATGAATATTTTTCTTACTGTGTGTCAGTCCTCAATGAAAAGTTGAAAAAAATAAGTGGGTAAAGGACTATTCTATGAATTGTACTTAGGTAACAGGTTATCCATATAGAAATAAAGTACCGTATTTATTTCCCTCTTATAATATTCAATTCTAGGTAGATTATCCTCATAAATGTTAAAATTTTTTACAGTTTAAAATTATCCTCATAAAAAGTGAAAAAAACTAAACATTTTAGAAGAGGCATAAGAGAATATCTTTATAGTAGAAAAGCATTTCTTAGTAATAAACATTTTAATCTATAACACAAATGTTGATATATAATTATATTAAATATAAAACTCTATACAATGAAAGACATCAGAAGTAAATCATGAATCCAACTCAAATTATGGAAGAAAATTTTTAAAAATCATTATTACTTTTATCAGAAAAATAAAGATTTGTTCAAATCAATAAGCAAAACAAAGAATCCTTTCTTAGGCAAAAAAAGCAAAGTAATATATGAATAGCCACAACAACAGAGACCAAAATGGCCAATGAAGTATGAAGTTTAATTTAAAACAAAAATATGTCATTTTTGAATGATTAAAGACCTAATAATTAAATTTCAGCATTATAAGCATTGCTGAGAATATTGTGAAATATGGGTTCTACTTCATTACTCATGGATAGGTGACTAGTCACAAACTATTTGTAGAGTAATTTGGTAGTTTAGGTAAAGTGGAAGGTAAGCACAATTTAAAAACCAAATCCATTTATAGGAATATGCCCCAGGAGAAGAACTAATAATAATAATAATAATAATATCCAAATTTTAACATTGATCTCTCATATATCTTAGTATAGCATTGTGTTCCATTTTGTCATTGTTACTGGCCTTTCTTCATCAATGCCACACCCACTTAATTATTTCCCTTTAATACCTGGGAGGACAAATTCTGACCCCTCACTTTGTTCATCAAGTAAGCCTTTATTATTCTTGGACATATGAATTTCCAAATACATATTGGAAATAAGTTATACAAATCAAGACAAAACAAGGAAGCACAAATTTATAATTTAGTCTATTTATGTATAAAGTATTTTAGATTTTCTACATGCACATTCATACTTCGGGGTAATGGTGTTTTTATTTCTTTGGTTCCAAGTCCTTGCAGATTTTATTTTATTTCTTTGCATTATTGTGTTGGCTAGAATCTCCAGTATACTTTTTTTTTTACATAACTTTTTCCAAACTCAGTTGGTTTCCCCATTTTTTTTTTCCCCCAAGGGAATGTGGTATTTTATTCACTGTTTTACCTGATATTTCATTCCTCTTTTTTTTTAAACATCTTTATTGGAGTATGATTTCTTTACAATGATGTGTTAGTTTCTGCTTTATAACAAAGTGAATCAGCTATACATATACATATATCCCAATATCTCCTCTCTCTTGTGTCTCCCTCCAACACTCCCTATCCCACCCCTCTAGGTGGTCACAAAGCACCGAGCTGACCTCCCTGTGCTATGTGGCTGCTTCCCACTAGCTATCTATTTTACAACTGGTAGTGTTTATATGTCCATGCTACTCTCTCATTTCGTCCCAGCTTATGCTTTCCCCTCCCTGTGTCCTCAAGTCCATTCTCTACGTCTGTGAATTTATTCCCGTCCTGCCCCTAGGTTCTTCAGCACCATTTTTTTTTTTTTTAGATTCCATATATATGTGGAATAGCATACAGTATTTGTTTTTCTCTTGCAGACTTATTTCACTCTGTATGACAGAGTGTTCCTTTTGCATTTGTTGTAAAGCAGGTTTGTTGGTGCTGGATTCTCTTAGCTTTTGCTTGTCTGTAAAGGTTTTAATTTCTCTGTCAAATCTGAATGAGATCCTTGCTGGGTACAGTAATCTTGGCTGTAGGTTTTTCCCTTTCATCACTTTAAGTATGTCCTGCCACACCCTTCTGGCTTGCAGAGTTTCTGCTGAAAGATCAGCTTTTAACCTTATGGTGATTCACTTGTATGTTATTTGTTGATTTTCCTTGCTGCTTTTAATGTATATTTTTTTGTATTTAATTTCTGGTAGTTTGATTAATATGTGTCTTGGCATGTTTCTCCTTGGATTTATCCTGTATGGGACTCTCTGCGCTTCTTGGACATGATTAACTATTTCCTTTCCCACACTAGGGAAGTTTTCAACTATAATCACTTCAAATATTCTCTCAGTCCCTTTTATTTTTTTCTCTTCTTCTTCTGGACCCCTATAATTCGAATGTTCCTTTGTTTAATGTTGTCTCAGAGGTCTCTGAGACTGTCCTCCATTCTTTTCATTCGTTTTTCTTTATTCTGCTCTGCAGTAGTTATTTCCACTATTTTATCTTCCAGGTCACTTATCCATTCTTCTGCCTCAGTTATTCTGCTACTTATTCCTTCTGGAGAATTTTTAATTTCATTTATTGTGTTGTTCATCATTATTTGTTTGCTCTAGTTCTTCTAGGTCCTTGTTAAACGTTTTTTTATTTTCTCCATTCTGTTTCCAAGACTTTGGATCCTCTTTACTATCATTACTCTGAATTCTTTTTCAGGTAGACTGCCTGTTTCCTCTTCATTGGTTTGGTCTTCGTCTGCTGTGTGTTTCTCTGCCTTCTCATTTTGCTTAACTTACCGTGTTTGGGGTCTCCTTTTCACAGGCTGCAGGTTCATAGTTCCCATTGTTTTTTGTGTCTTCCCCCAGTTGCTAACATTGGTTCAGTTGCTTGTGAAGGCTTTCTGGTCGGGGGGACTAGTGCCTGTGTTCTCGTGGATGAGGCTGGATCTTGCCTTTCTGGTGGGCAGGACCACGTCTGGTGTTGTGTTTTGGGGTGTCTGTGAGCTTATTATGATTTTAGGCATCCTTTCTGCTAATGGGTTGGGTTGTGTTCCTGTCTTGCTAGTTGTTTGGCATAGGGTGTCCAGCACCTTAGCTTGCTGGTTGTTGAGTGGAGCTGGGTCTTATCATTGAGATGGAGATCTCTGGGAGAGCTTTTGCAGTTTGATATTACATGGAACTGGGAGGTCTCTGGTGGAGCAATTTCCTGAACTCGGCTCTGCCACCTCAGTGGCACAGGCCTGACACCTGGCCAGAGTGCCAAGACCCTGGAAGCCCAAGTCTACAGTTGCTCCTAAAGTCCATCACCTCAATTTTGGGATGATTCGTTGTCTATTCCAGTATTCTACAGATGCAGGGTACATCAAGGTGATTGTGGAGATTTAATCCGCTGCTCCTGAGGCTGCTGGGAGAAATTTCCCTTTCTCTTCTTTTCTCCAGTACACTTTTTTCCATAATTGCTACTAGAGAACATTCATATCTCACTCATGATATTAGAGGTTTTCAAAATTATGCATTAAATATGCTGTGTGCTGTCAGTTATTTTTTATATATTTTTATCAGTTTAAGAAAAATTACCCTTGGTTTGCTGAGACTTTGGGGTTTTGTTTTTTTATCCTCATTAATGGGTTTAATTGCTCCAAAAATTTATTAAGTTGTTGTAATTATATTCTTTTATATTTTTCACTGTGATAAATAACATTAGTTTTACATGTTTTAACATCCAAGCATTTCTGAAATAAATCTACTGCAAACATGATGTAATGTCATTTTGTATATCTTTTAATTCCACAGGCCATTATTCTGACTGCAATTTTTCTATTTATGTTCACTGGAGAGATTGGCCTGTAGTTATTATTCCTTGCGATATCTTTGTTAAATTTTAATTTCAAGGCTCACAAAAATAATCAGAAAAAGTTTTTTTTTTAAATTTTCTGGAACAGTTTTTGTAAGTTTGGGTTATTTCTTCCTTAACAGTTCAGAAGACTTTACCTTGGGATGCTCTCTAGGCATAAAGAGTCTGTATAAGTATGTTTTCAATTAAAGATTCAATTTCTTTAATAAATAAAGAGTTTTACAGATGTTTTATTTTCCTTCTAATAGTAAGTTATATTTAACTAGCAATCCATCCATTTCATCTAAATGCTCGAATTTACTTGCATAAATATTTTCTAACATATTTAAAAAATTTTTAATCTGTAGGGTCTGTGATGATGTCTTTAAAATGTTTACATCTAATAGTTTTAAAATGCAACTTTTTGAACACATAATCCTACTGTTTGTTTTGTCTGCTGACTCTAAATTGGTATGCATTCAGGAGTATCTCTGCAGAAATCATGTACAGTTAAGATTGCAGGTTGTTGTTTCAGAGGAGTTTCCTATAGTATGCTTGTCTGTAGTAGACATCAAAAGGATGTCATTATCCTAAAACCATTTCTTCTGTTGTTACGTTCTTGGCTTTGGATTTTCAGACCACATGATTACTATCAAATTAATCCTTGTAATTGTAATCCTGGTTACAATTCTCAGTAGAAACATTTTTCCTTACCTAAACCTCAGACAAATAAAGCTAAATATTATGGTGCTTTTTCTGTGCTAGCAGGAATATTTTTGTTTTTGTCTAAGGTTGTATAACTTCATGAGTCTTGACTTTATGTTCAGGTTCCAGGTCCATGCTTTTAATTCATACAAAAATAAGATTTCATGTGATATGTTTTTATGGGCAGAAAAAACAACTTCTCAATTACCAAGAGAAGCAAAATATATAATTGGGCCATTTACAGCTGCAGCATCAACTTATATGACTATCACTCAATCCATTCCCTTTTTATGTTTATAACCCCAGGGAATTTCCCTTACATGTTTTTAAATTTACCTGCATAGAATTGATTTTAAAAATTTAAACATACATACACAAATTTTTGTGTTTTAAAATCAGACAGATTTTTCCCCATGTTAGTCTTCCATGATTTAAGGTATTAATTGTGATGAATGAAAGTAAGAGTAAACTTTTTAGTAATATCACAGTTTTAGTTGGTGATAAAAGTTTGGTCATGATATGAGTAATAAAGTGGCTAATAGCTGCTCCTTGCTTAGGAATTTAATGATGTTTTATACAATGATTATTAAAGTGTTTTGGAATTTCTAAATAGATACCAATTATATTTTAAACGTAATGATACTTTTCAATTTTAAAATAATTAAGAGAACCCACTGATTCTGATAGAATAATTTGTATATCCCTTCAATCACTGATGTAACAGATTTTATACATACACTTTCTGAAAATAATAGGCAAGAAGATATCTTTTTTTTCTGCACTATGAAGATAAATAAAAATAAATTGTTGAATATATTTCATCTCTTGTTGCTTTATTTCATGGATTAAAGTCAGGATGATAAAAGCTGAGATTCCATGTGACTTTGAGAGCCATACATTACAACATAATTTAAGGAAGCCTTCTAAATTTCAGAGATTTGGGAACTGAAAGAAGAATGCATATATTTAGTCTCCTCCTTAGTAATAAAATTCTACCAATATATTTAATTAATAAATTTATCAATTTATGTTTTTATTTCACATAAGTGCAAAGATAATACGTACCTTGAGAATTTACCTTACAGGGAAAAATACTAAATCTCAGATTTATTTCAAACACTTAAAGAGAACAACAGATCACAATAACTCAAGATTTTAAAGACTCATATTTTAGTAAAAGAATAGATTTTAGTGCAATCCCTTTTGAATATATAAAGAAATAAAGGTTGAGTTTTTGCTCATGGCTTTATACTTAGTCATTATGTCAATCACATTTTTTAAAATAAATAATTCTTTGAATCCAGAGCCAATTAAAACATGTGAATTCCTATTTCAGCCAAACACATGTTGAATATAGCATTGTTCATTTTGAAGTGATTTCAGTGTGCCTAAATTTAGATGCCTTTCAGCTCCTCAAAATCATACAAAACAAAGTATTTTTAAGATGCAGAATTTCAGAGCATTTAGCAGATTTATTGTTATAACTCAAATAGAAGACACCAAGGGGTTACAAAAAGTTAATTCAAGAGCACAGACCAGTCACTGTCAATAAGGGACCCAGTTTGTGTGCCAGCTAGATTCCAGTAAATCAGTTTGTAGTATCACTTGTCTCTACTTTTGAAACTTCTCTCTTTCCTTTCAAACAGGTTCCACTACATTAAAAGTGAAAGACATGGCAGTCTTGGGTAAGAAACTCGAGTCAATAAAATTGGTAATTTTCACCCATGCAATCTCTGAACACAGTGATGGGAAATATTTCACTTTATTTTTAGTTCTGTCTGTATAAACCACCCAATTGCCCTGCTCTGCTTTTCTCAGTGGTGGTATCTCACAGTGTCATCAAACTCGGCAAGGTTTCAAACTTTAATAGACTCACAAAAATGAGAGAATACGTACCATCAGGTCAGCAACAAACTTCTTTTTAATCACTTTTTATTTCTAACTTCACAGGCTCAGGTTGATGACGGTCATATGAGAACTTTTAAGGACTGCTAAGGTGAAATTTTGGAAGAGAATGCTTGCATAATTTTAAGGTACTTCTTTTCATATATAAAGTGATATTGGACTTAAGAATGAATTTGGTCAACATATATTAATTAAATACCCAATATATATACTATTAACAGACATTGAATGAATGAATAATTTAAAAAACTTTAACAGAAAGATCAGCTAACGAAGTAAATGAAGTATTTATTTTTTATGTTGCTATCAGTAATCTTTAATTATATATATTAACATATTTATGTTTCCCTATGTATTACATGATTCAGTACTTTTTAAGTTTAATAGCTCATAAGATATATAATGTCAGAGGCATAAGAAGGAAATTATTATTATTTTTTTCTTTTGTATTCTCTCTTCTCTGGCTAGGTTTAATTTGAACTCCTTGCAACTGATAAGCTTCAAACCACCAATCCAACTCGTGGCCACTAAAGTTGGGTCATGTGAAGACAAAACACAATTTTTTACCTTCTTTAGAGGGACTGATTATGAACCTGACAAGAAACTTTTCCAATTGGTTTTCCCTCACTACACCACATCCAGGGAATACAATATTTAATATGAGGTATTATACTGCTACACATAATCTAGCAGGTCAAAAGTTGTTCCCTACTCTAGAAATTAACATCATACTAATATTGGATGTTAATAGCTAACAGAAAGTTTGCCTCTTTCTTATTATACTACAAAGATGTAAACTAGTAAATTTTTTAAAGACCGTGACCGTATTAACAAGATTTAGCTTCGTACAAGGTGGTTCCCAAATAATGAGTAGAATGTCACTAGATCCTTGGGAGAGAGATTCAGGTTGGATATTCTATGTGTAGATCTAGAGCTCCAAAGAACTATGTGTGGTGAGGTTTAAATTTGGACATGATTGAATTTTAGTGTCAGTTGGTGTCATCAGTTTTGGACAACAATTCAGGGAGGAATATTTAGTGCAAGAAGAGATGGACCTCCTGGGCATATACCCAGAGAAAACCATAATGCAAAAAGACACATGCACTCCAATGTTCATTGCAGCACTATTTACAATAGCCAGGTCATGAAAGCAACCTAAATGCCCATCAACAGACGAATGGATAAAGAAGATGTGGTACATATATACAATGGAATATTACTCAGCCATAAAAAGGGTCGAAATTGGGTCATTTGTAGCGATGTGGATGGATCTAGAGACTGTCATACAGAGTGAAGGAAGTCAGAAAGAGAAAAACAAATATCGTATATTAACGCATATATGTGGAACCTCGAAAAATGGTACAGATGAACTGGTTTGCAGGGCAGAAATAGAGAACAAACATAGGGACAGAAAGGGGGAAAGTGGGGGTGGTGGTGGTGGGATGAATTGGGGCATTGGGATTGACACATATACACTAATATATATAAAATAGATAACTAATAAGAACCTGCTGTATAAAAAATAAATTTAAAAAAAGAAAGAAGAGGTGGACCTCAAAATTAGAGTTCTGGTGAATTCTCACTTGTACAAGCAGATGTAGGAAAGAAAACTGAAAAAAAAAATGTTAAAAACTTAGAAGAAAAACAGAGTGTGAGGGCAAAGAATTCAAGAGAGCAGAAAGCTTCCAGAAAGAAAGAGTCAAGTTGTAAAAAACAGAGACATATGGTAAGCAAAAGAAGATATGTATATACTGGATTTGGCAATTAGAAAGTAATATTTGCCAGAGTATTTACAATGGGATAGGATTACCTATAACTGTGTAAGTAGAGAACTAGAAGGCTGAAGGAAATATTTCCTCATGGTCATAATTTTCTCCATGAATTGTGAAGAAGGGCTTTTGTTGAGAATGAAAAGAAAGCTCAGGAGGGAGGGAGACTCATGCCAAAGGTTTGGGCTAGCTACAAGGGTCATGAAAAAGGGACTTGTCAAGGATTTATCAATCTTTAACTTTCATATGAATTTGGATACTACCTTGTATCATATACAGGTTGCTTGTTTTTGAATCTCTTATTTTCATTGCTAACATTGTTTTTCTATATCTGCTCTTTCGCTTATTTCTAGCTATTGAATCTTATCTATAGATGTGCCTTGCTTTCCTTCAAACAATCTTTCTGATTCCCTCCCAATAAGGTGAGATATCACCTTCTTTGAACTATAATTACAGTAATTTCTATTTTTGGCTCTCTTTATACCCCTGAAAAATTTCAAGAAACAAAGTAGATATACTATTAGTTTCTTATCTTTCCATGTTCTTGGCACTGGAAGCAATGAAATCTTCTTTAAGAAATGTTCCCCCGCCTTCATCCATTGAAACAATCCAGAATGCAAATCATGAAAATGTGAAATTCTGTCATTGCTTATTAGTCATCACATACCTGACCATGACTAAAATGTAGGAGCAAAGATCAGCAAAGTGTATATTCTTGAGATCAAAGGAGTAAAAGGAGGAAAGATGTGAAAGAAATGCAATGAGGAAAGGGAAAGAAATGTGAATACTATTGAACACTATGCATTTACCTATTTCATTTTAAAAACTCCCCTGTAGGTTCTATCGTTATGTTTGTAATTAGGAGAAAAAAATAGAACCCAAAACTTGGGAATATTCTCTGAAACTGAAAAGCATATAGATATATAATATAATCTTTTACTAATACAATATGATATAATATAATATAATATAATATAATATAATATAATATAATATAATATAAACTTTGACTTACAGGACCACATGGTACTTGGATATGTATTGCTTAGAAATTTGATACATACAGAATTTATTTAAAAAATACAATTATAAAACTTTTACAGTTTATTTAATTGTTAAGTTTATAGAACAGAATACTAATGCTTTGATTTAGAATGTTTCTTTCATTGGTTTGTGCAAAATTTAAGTCGAGGTTGCAATAAGAACTAAATGGCTTTCAGCTGAATGATTAGAGACGAGAAGTTGAGGGTAGAGTTTAGTATCTGAGGATAAAGACAAAACATTTATCTAGTACACATTTCTTTTTTTTTTTTCTAGTACACATTTCAAGTTGTAGCACGGCTGAAGGGTTTTCAGGCATGGTAATAGCTAACACTTATTAAAAAGGCTCATAAAACACACCATAATGCAAGCTGTGAGACTATCTAATACTGTCTCTTAAGGTGTCCCTGCTCTACACGGAATTGCTTTCTTGATACGTTCTACAGAATCTTAAGCAAAAGTCACCAATACACAGCCTTCTGCAGTATAATGGGAACTTAGAAGTGACAGGAGAGTAAAGGTAAATACGGTCATCACAACATATGCCTCCTCCGGTGCCTGCACGGGGCAGTGAGATTATCTGGAGAGAGAAATGAAGTCTTGAGCCCCAGGAGACCGGCAACAACAGAGCAGCCGAGGCCCATGGCCTAGTATGGAGAATCACGTGTGAGGCAGGCTATGGATCACAATAGCCACACACACTGTTTTCTAAATTCAAGGTGATTCTTGATAGGAGAAGAGGCATATTCTAGGGTTTTCAAGAGCTAAAAAATGATAGTACTAGGCTTTTCAGTGGCTGTATTATTTATTTTATTGCTACATTACCACAAACCCAGTGACTTAAAACAACATAAATTTATTATCTTATAATTCTTGCAGTCAGAGTCTGAATAGTTCTCACTGGTTAAAATAAAAGTGTGGGCAAGGCCGCATTCCTTTATGAAGTATCTTTTTCCTTGACTTTTCTAATTTCTAGAAGTGGTTTTAATTCCTTGACTCATGGACTGCTCCCTCCTTCTTAAAAGCCAACAGTGCAGTATCTCTCTGATCATGCTTTCCTTGTCTTCTCAGAATAGAGCTGGGAAACACTACTTAAATAATCCAGAATAATCTCCCATCTCAAAGTTCATAACCTTAATCACATCTGCAAAGCCCTTTTTGTCAAGCAAATTTAAAGTCACAGGTTCAAGACATTAGGACATGGACATTTTTCAGGGAACATTATTCTACCTACCACAGTGATATAGAAGGTGGAGTTTTGGATGAGAGAGTTCACATTATGGGTTGAAAAATAAAGATCCAGATTTATTGATCTGAACTTTTAAATTGATTACAAGAATCATATATCCAAATGATTATATAAACTGAGAAAACTTTGAATATTACTTTATTATTCCGAGTTACAGGGACTTGTGGAATTCATAGTTAATGACAAACAGTTGAATAGTCAAAGAAATTATAAATATAATTAAACATATAGGAAAATTAAATAGTCAATAAATATTATAGTAGGAGTTATTACAAAAAGCTTGATATTTGCCCTTACAGAATAAGAGGTAAAATAAAGATATATAGTAAAAATAGAAATATAGCATTGTTCTCTGAGTTCTTAATGCATCAAAGACTCACTGGCTTATAACAGTATATTTCTAAAATTTCAATTTGTTGAACGTTCTGTATCATTCTCCATTAAAAACTTTTTATGAAAGTAATACTGAACTATTTTAATCAGGAGATAAGTTTCTTTCATGTTACACCTGAGTTGCACTTGTGAAAAAGAATTAAAATTTCCGTAGGAATCAGGATGTTTTTTCCTGTGTTATATTAGAAAAAATGGGCTTTCAAGCCAAGGAGAACCAAATTCGAACTCCAGAATTGGGAATTGCAATTATAGAATTGGAAAATTCTATAATTTCCTAGCTGAATGAATCTGTACACCAAGTTATTTAGCATCTATGAGATTATTTGCTAATGTTAAAATGGGAAAAATGTTATCAACTTGTGCAGTTGTTCAAATTAGATATCATAAAGTCACCATTATAAATAACAGGCTCTCTCCCATAATGGTTAATATTATTCCATTTACCTTAGATTTATCTTTAATCAATCTCTAATATGGTGCTCATCACAGACATAATTATATTCCTAAGCCTTTTGACCATCATAGTTATAACCTTCTGAATAAACATTAGCACATTTAGGATAAAGTTATTTTCACTAATGTTTATTACTGTCCTACTTTATTAAAAATCAGAATTAATTCATTTTAATTAAATATAAGTCCATCACTACTAGGAAGCTCACTTATCAGGTCCCTAAATTTGAAGGCAGTCTCACGGAGCGCTTGCTGTTCTGACTTGGATGAAACCCAGCTTTCCCGGGAGGACACATGCAAACTTCCTGAAAAGGTAAAACATTTTCGACAATCTTCTGTCTCTCCCTACCACATAACTAGACGACTCTACTTTGCAAACTTGTGACATGCCATGGCTGATCATTGTTTTCATCTTCCACAGTACATTCCTTTTTTCTTCTTCTTCTTCAAAATCAATCTCACTGACAAATAGTACATATTTGCCACTCCACTCTTCTCTCATGACTCCTCTCTTTCTTGGTTTTCCTCTTAAAGTTCTGTTTTCTTTGCAGGTTTTCTTTTCTGCAATTTTCATGTGGATGTTTCCTAGAGCTCTGTTTTGGCCACTCCATTTCTCCCAGATACTGGATATGAACTGTCTATCTCAGAGGGCAGTAACATGGGATTTGCATAAGACAGATCTGGACTTGAGTTGAAGTTCTGACATTTACTACTTCACTTTGTAACTCTGGAGGAAATTTTGAGAAACAATCTTTATACCCATGTCCTTCTGAGAGTTCATTCTTAAAATGGGATATTAGAATTCAACATATGAGAGTGTTTGGAAGATTAAAAGAAATACTGTGAATAAAATTATTACTACAGCAGGGCACTCAGACAACAATAATTACCGCCATAACTCCCAAGTCTATCTCCAGGCCTGATTTCTGCCACACATTTGTCAACTACAACCTGATCACATAGAATCTCTCATTCAACAAGTTCAAAGCCAAAGTCATAATGATTTCTCTATCTTCCTTCCTCCCTGCTACAGTAATATTGGTTTCTCTTTAAACATTCCTAGTTGAGGGTATTTGGGCTAATGACAATGGAATAAGTCCAGTTTTACCCAAAAAGTGAGAGTTATTCTAGAAAATTTCTCCCTAAACCTATATCCAGTCATCACTGTCATATTAAAGGTCCTACAATCTTAATGTATTATATACTAAGCCATTGTATTCTAAATCCACTGTCGCTGCAGTGTCTTTATTCAGGCTTATTTTGTATCTAGACTCAAAAATTATAATCCTCTACTCTCCTCCTAGAAACTCACTCATGCTTGCACTAAGATAGAGACATTTTTTCTAATATGCAAATTTCAAAATCATCCAATATCATAGTTTCACTTACAGCAAAATTCAATGATTTTTTGATTATATGTTAATATAATTTCTTAGGAATTTAAAAAATATTCTGTCACCAGTTTTACATAAAATATGATATTTTAGAACACAATTTAATATTAGCATATTACAAAATACTACTTTATGGTTTCCTAATTCTGCAATGTTATAATATGTAAGAAAATTTAAACTTTTTAATTTAACATTTATTTCATACTATTTAATTTACTTTGAATTTCTTAGATGAGTAAAATCAATCTTTTTATACTTAGTAAGTAGACCAAATGAAAATTAAAATTGAGATTATGTATCAGATATATAGCTTGGAAAAATATATTACAAAAACTGCTTTTCAGAACTGAAGTTGAAAATTGCAGCTGTGACTTAAAAATCCGTTTCTTTATTAAAATATCAGAATAAGAGAAATTAAGGCTGTTCTCTGTAAGCATGTTTCCTACAAACAGCATCTGAAAATAATTATTATGACATGTTAATTATCCCAATAAATGAAAGCTAAATGCTTTATAATGTTATTACAGTCCTTACAAATATGGTTTAAACACTAAAGAAAACAATTTACTACAAAATGATTTTTTTTCCACAAAGAGAATGCAAATATTGAATCCAGTGAAACATTCTGAGGTAAATTTGAAAACTTATTTTAATTTGTCATTTTTAGATATATGGAATTAGGACTCAAGGCAGAAAAATTCACCCTGCTTTTTAAATGAACAACTAGAAAGATATTATTGGACTTTAGGACAATGATCAGATTAGAGAGAAAGTTTAAGGTTTCCCTGAAATTAGAGTGAAGTCATGGGAAAATAAAACAAAGCAATGCACTGCGGAAAGAAAGAGTTGACTGGGGATGCGTTTTTGAACTGAATGCTTTTTACTTGCCCATCCTTAAAATTGGTTAAAGAGGACAAGTTCTCCAATACCCAATAAATGAACTGGGTGTATATTCATCATTTTTCCCCAGGTTTGAAGGATAAACCCTTTGGATACTTCTTAGCCATTTCCCCCTGATAAGCATAACCGCTAAATGTCAGCCAAGCCCTTTGAGATCCACGTCTGTATTTGATGTTGTCCATAGTCCTCACATATATAAGATCACACCCACACCCACACACCCACACACAAGCACACAAAAAAACTCAAGTCCCTTGTCAGACGATAATCCTCCTGATAGCTTCCAATGAGTTACTATGTTTGGAAATTGGAAAAAAATTGTAATGCTCTAGTCCATCTCATTTCTTCTCTCATGAAGGGAGTGAGAGATTGAACCCAGAGAGAACTTGTTTGTTCAAGTCTCTTCTCTTATTCTAGCTACTAAAAATGCAATTATACGTAGACAAAACCATTGCAATAATAATGTTTACTTCTAACTTGTAAGCAGTTTAGTCATCACATGTTTTTCACTAGCAGATTCCCATCAAAGGCTCCCTCTTATTATAATGTAAGCTGATTCCAGTACTACCCGCAGCCTTCCAACCAGGAAGTCCACGGCATTCTCATGCACCTGTTTTGCTTTTTGGAGTATTATGATCCCTATGTTTACTAAAATGGGTATAATTCCAACATCTCATTTATTCTCTCTTTAAACTTCTATTCCTAATATTGAAATGGTATGTGAAATATCTTATCCCTCTTTTCTTTGTTTGTTTTCTTCTTAGCAATATTTTCTCAATAAAAAGTTCAGATCTTTGTGCCTATTTCTCACTCTACCTTTTCCTCTTGTAGCTTAAAGCTACATCATAAATGGTGCCACCACTAGATGTCTTCTAAACTGTATTTAATCAAGATTTCTAGAGTGTGAAACACACATACACCATCTGGTAAAAACTGAGGAATAAATACCTCGGTGTGATTGTTTGATGTGATTAATACATGAATATTATAAAGGGAATAAAACCATAACCTAGAAGCAAATTCAAGGGTGCCATGACCAGATTAAAATGAAATTTATCGTACAAAATAGCTAAAAATTAAACCCAAATGAGTATAATATCTATTAAGTAATGCTTCCTATTCGAGTTCTAAATATCTGATTATTAGTTTTTAAATTATTATTTTTCAGTTTCCTAACATCGCCACAGAATCTCTGTTAATAACATCTATTTATCAGTGGAACAGAGGCTGCCGGGACTAAGGAAGTTTAGATGACTGAAGCTGCCTTCTTATACCACCTTATACAACCAGCCTATGCTTGTAACATGATACATCTCTGTCGACAGATGATCTAGGTGTTCTTTTAATTTATTTAGAAGTTTTATTTTTTTCACTGTTAGGTTTTATATTGAAATCTTGTATAGGAGTCACTGTCAAGGTATTTGATGTTTTAATCTGAGATTGCCAGTATCTTAGTCAAATTGAACAGCATATGCGTTTTCCTCTGCAACTACTAAAACACAGTCATCGTTATAAGGTGATTGAGGTGCAGTTGAAAAAACTGTCGTGAAACCAGAATCCAAATTTCTTTTGCACAGGAACCAAATGACTGCTACCAAAACTGTTAAAATTACTGTGCTAGCAGTCACCAAAGCTGATATTAAAATATGGTTATCTGATAAATATTTCTTTTCGTATGGGATAGCTGTTTTACAAAGGGTTCCTTCCACAGAAGAAACTTCACAATTTCCTTTTTTCCAGTCACCTGTCTTGGTGTGCAAAAAGGCACAGGTGTCAGCTAAATCCTCGCCATTTTAATTTTTCTTAACCCAATCTATGTAAAGATAGTTGTATAACATTTTATTTAACAGAATAATCTTGTTATATTTTCACTGTACCTTAAATAACTTAAGTAATGGACATGGAAAAGAATATGTAGATGCCCATTTAACTAACGGGCCTCAAAATGCCATCACAAGTTAAAGTACATCAATCCTAACCTTTATCGAAGAAGGAAGAATTTTACATTTGAAAACTCAAATCTCCTCAAGCTAAAGTGAGAGTGTCAAAGTTTCCTAGAACATCATCTCCCCCAGTTACTTCTGTATTTTAGAAAGAGATGGATGCTGAGCTTATTTCAACTCTATATCGTCTTTGTTATATACGTTTTCATTGAAAACTGTGGATGATATTTCCAATCATCCTCCAAAACTGAGACTATTTTTCTTATTTTTAGTGAAATAGTGAGAGATCCATTGAGTTTTCGCTGAGCTCATGATTACCTAGTTACAGATGAACATTTTCAGTGAGGATTTAGTTTGATCTAGATTAAGATAAAGTGTAGACAAAACAGATCCATGGCTGTCATTACATAAATTCCATCCCTTTATAGGAACCAATATGCATATAATCTCTATCACACATGGTTGAATTCAGTGTTACCAGGTGAACAGTAAATTTTTCCATTTTCCCATAAAATAATATATTTTTCTGGTTATCTCCAACATGCTAGTGGTGAGGGTTGTTTGGGTTAGGCAAATTCATAACTTATGATTTAAATCTTAAGATGTACTTCACTCTGTATGACAATCTCTAGGTCCATCCATGTCACTGGAAATGGCATTATTTTGTTCTTTTTTATGGCTCAGTAATATTCCATTTTATATATGTCAGAAAGAGAAAGACAAATATCATACGATATTGCTTATATGTGGAATCTAAAAAAAATGGTACAAAAGATACTATTTACAAAACAGAAATAGTCACAGGTGTAGAAAACAAACTTATGGGTACCAAGGGGGAAAGGGGGGGAGTGATAAATTGGTAGATTGGGATTGACATATGACCACTACTATATATAAAATGGATAACTAATAAGAACCAACTGTACAGCACAGGGAACTCTACTCAACACTCTGTAATGACCTATATGGGAAAAGAATCTAAAAAGGAGTGGATATATGTATATATATAACTGATTCAACTTGCTGTACAGGAGAAACTAACATAAAATTATAAATCAACTATACTTCCATGAAAATTAATTAAAAAAATAAATAAATCTTAAGACATGACATCAACCTATTTGAAACACATGATGTAAATCAGAAGTAGAAAAACCAAATTGATGCTTCCAAATATTTATGTAATATTAATTATTTTCCTAAAAATGTAGGCCCTTATGAAGGTGTGGGTGCCAGGCGACTCAACCAACTATGGACCAGAACAAGAAAATTGCAACTCTGTTGCCATCTTCCATGGTCCCTTAGGACTAGAGTTATTGTTCAATGCAGAAATTTCTAAATTAAATTTTAAAGATACTGGACAACAGTTCTTCCTCCAAACACAGTCCATTGATACACACATTGGACTGTGTCTGGGGTTTCGGCTACTCATAAAATGCTTTCAACCTTGTCAGAGTATCAACAAATATTGATTTATTATGAAGTTTTACCAGAAGTTACATGAGAATCTACAGAAGAACCAAAGATTTCAACTTTGTCATAATCTCAACTATGTGAGCCTGGAAGGGGCTGTTCACAGAGATTTGGGTCTGTCATTCCAATTATTGAAAGGCCACTGGCCTGAACAATTAGATAATTCATTTGCCACAGTCTAGAAATATGTATCAATAAATATTATTAAGAAGCACTTTGGAATGTATATACGTGTTATAAAACCTATTTTTAATTCTACCAAGGCTGATTCATTATCTCCCATGATCTGAGAAGCAATATTAGTAAAGCAGTCCATAAGCTTGAGAATATTTTTAAGGAGTGACTACAAAGATTTTAGAATATCAAGAGGCAGCAACTTAAGACTTCTGCCAATGTTGTACCATTGAACTCCATTAACATTGGAGTTCTCATTTTCTGGTCACCCCATGCTCTTCAATCTGACCACTCTGACCACTGCAATACTCTGCTGAAGTATTATCTTGTCAGTGTAGTCATTCCTGATCACCCCATATTAAAAAAAAAGTCTCTTTCCTATTATTTTCTAATTCATTACCCTGCTTAATTTTTCTCTGTAGTATTTATTAAGGTCTGATATATGATGCTTTTATACTTTTAAAAAATGTGTTGTCTGTCTTCAATTAGAATATAATCTCTTTGAGGATATTAATTGTTCATAATTGTGGTCTTAGTTTCTAGAAAAGTGCTTGGGGTATAGTGAGTGCTTTATACTTGTTGAATGAGTGAGTAAATGAGACCAGAAGATGGGAGGCATGGTTAGGCTTTAAGATACCACATTGTTCAGGATTTATATTCCTTCTGACACATTTTCTTAATATGATGATATGATGAAAGGGAACAATCATAGTAGATGTGAGATACGCCATTTCCAGAAATAAAATAAGCAAACTGCTTTCTAAGTATTATTTTGATGTTTAGGGGACTAAAGAATAAAAGTCTTTATTTGGTCTTGAGCATGTTTGCCCCATATTACTGGAGCTATATTGTCTGGAATGACCTCTAACTTACTTTCTACATAATATCCTATCCTTTTCTGCAATAAAATCAATGAAGAAAGACAGAGCTTCAAACACAATTATTTCACAATTACTTTTAGCTAAAATGGCATCAGTATAATGAGTAAATTTAGCATTTGAATTAGATTTAGGCCACTTGTTTAAAGCCTACCTTACTGAATTATGATATCATGGCAGATAATTTAAAGACCCAGGTGGCTGGAGAAACAGTAAATCAAACTGCTGGCCCTGCAAGAAAAAAAGCAAATTACTCTTGCTATCCAGAACTAACAGTGACTCCTAACATCACATAAGCCAAATCAATGACTGCATATGAATCAGGAGTGATTAAGAATCATCTTTCAATGTAAAAATATGGTCAGTCACAGTTCTAACTGCGGCCACCTTGTTTTAATCTATATATAGTTCCAATTATATTCTATAAATAATGACCGAAATGTTTCTGATTTCTGTATAGCTAAATTGAGATCATAATTAGAAGAGTGTTGCCTTTGGGCATAACCTACTTTTCTGATTTCCACATCAGAATTAAAACTTTACTTATCCCCTCAAAAATATGGCAACCACGACTTCATATTTATCACTTTCTTGTGGCAGGAAGTCTTTGGGGACTGCCATTTTGCACTTGCAATGAAAAGGTTGCTGCACTGTTTTTCTTCATTCTTTCAAGTGAGAACACTGATTTTTTCCCTAGAATCACAATAAACCAATCCTACTATCAGTTTGAAGAATGGGGAAAACCTATACAGAAACTCACCTTGGTTCTCCATGTCCCAACTTAGAAACTTAGTAAAATTCTGCCACCAAAAATTCTCTCTTCAGTATCCCCAACCATAAATATAATCTCTGTTTCCAAAGCTCCCTAGTTTTTGAATGCCAGTGTCTGTCAGAAACAAAGAATTTATGGTCTCTACTGAGAGATTTTATGTCATTGATCTGAAAGAGTAGACATAGGGGTAAATCCAACGAGGAGCTTTGAGGCAATTCCAGTTTTGTTTTTTTTTTGTTTTTTTAAAAAATTAATTAATTTATTTATTTATTTTTGGCTGCGTTGGGTCTTCGTTTCTGTGCGAGGGCTTTCTCCAGTTGCGGAGAGCGGGGGCCACTCTTCATCGCGGTGCGCGGGCCTCTCGCTATCGCGGCCTCTCTTGTTGCGGAGCACAGGCTCCAGACGCGCAGGCTCAGTAGTTGTGGCTCACGGGCCTAGTTGCTCCGCGGCACGTGGGATCCTCCCAGACCAGGGCTCGAACCCGCGTCCCCTGCATTGGCAGGCAGACTCCCAACCACTGCGCCACCAGGGAAGCCCAGTTTTGTTGTGTTTGTTGTTGCTGCAGTCCTTGTTATGTAGGTTGTGTATGTGTGCTGTTGCTGTTGCTGTTGTCATTGTTGACAGGCAGGGAGTGACCTTTGTATTAGTTTCCTAGGGCTGCCTTAACAAGTACCACAAACTCGCTGGCTTTAAACAACAAAAATTTGTTGTCTCACAGTTTTGGATATTAGAAGTCCAAAATCATGGGGTCTACAGGGACATGCTCCTTCTGAAACCTATAAAGGAATCCTTCCTGGCTTATGGTGCTTTGCCAGCAACCCCTGGAGTCACCTGGTTTGTAGATCCACCGCGCTAATCCACAGTCCTCACATGACGTTCTTCCTGTGTTTCTGTCTTCATACGGCCATATTATAAGGGCATCAGTCTTAAAGGACTAGGGGCCCACCCTACAGTAGTATAATCTCATCTTAATTTAACTAATTATGTCTTCAATGACATGACTTTATTTCCAAAAAAAATAATAACATTATTTCTCATGATTCTGTGAGTTTTCTCCTGCTCGGCTGTGCAGTTCTTCTGGTCTCGCTTGGAGTCTCTTACAAGGCTGCGTTCAGCTGAAAGATGGTTTGAGATATGGTACTTCATTCTCAATGTACCCTCCTGGCTTCCGTGCAGTACGGCTACTGGATTCCACAACAGCATATCTCTTCTGCCCCATTTCATCTGTCAAAGCAAGACACTCGGGCTGGTCCAAAGTCAAGGGGAATATGAATAGACTCGTCTCTTATGTGAAGACTGGCATGCACGTACACATTGGGAGGAATCGTTAGCAGCCATAGCTGGAGACTACTTAGTATCAAATACTACCTGCCAGTGTTGTCACTAAGTCTAGTTCTCACTTTTAATAAATCATGATATTCTACTCTATCAATAAGGGTCCAATCAGGAGAGTAAAACCACAGGATAATTTGCACAGGGGGAGTTTTATATTAAAACGTTGAACTACAATAGGGGGTTGGAGTAATGAGGGATTAGCTGTGAGGAAGACAACTGTAAAAAATAGAGGAGTAGCAGATACAAGGAACACTGTATACCTTTAGATCTGAATAAAGGTACCCAAGTAAAAGATACCCTGCAACCAGGGAAACTGAAAATGATGACAGATTCAAAATAAAGAGGTGTTCTATTTTTAACCACTTCCACTCA
>NW_028121652.1:0-22887 GCF_965194805.1 Balaenoptera borealis
TAAGGATAATCTCTTGCATAAAGTCTAAAAAATCAGTGGATTTAACATTGTTACATTACTTTTATCTAATCTACCATTTTCCAATTTTGTCAATTGATCAAATAAGTGTCCTTTATAGCAAATTTCTTCCCCTTCAATACAGAATTTAGTCTATGATCTTTTTTTGCATTTAAATGTCATGTCTTTAGTATCTTTTAATCTAGAATTATTCTTCAACCTTTCTTTGTCATTTATTATATTGGCATTTTAAAAGTATACAGTCATTCCCTTCCCTCCCTTTTTTTTTTAACAGTATATTCCTTATCTTTGGTTTATCTGATGTTTTCTCTTGATCAGATTCAGGTTATGCCTTCCTAGATGGAATATTACATAAAGGTTGTGTCTTTCTTAGCACATCTTATCTGGAGGTACACAATGTCCATCTGCTCTTTATTTGTGATACAAAATTTGACCACCTGTTTCATTGTCTGATTTCTCCACTGTGTTACTCTGCTCCCTTACAACTAATAAGCAATCCGTGAGGAGATACTTTAAGACAATTAAAATATCCCACTCTTCATCAAAATTTCATCCGCTATATGTAGGATCCATTGATGATAGCTTGCTTAAACCATGGTTCTAAAATGATGGTTTTTTCTAACTCCAGAACTCCTACTTTTATCAGTCATTACTCAGCATCCTACTGTAATAAGAGCCCTTTTATTTATCTATATATATTATTAGTTATTAAACTCATGGATTCCTATTTTTTTCCTGATGATTAATAATTCATTACTGTCCTTAAATATTTTGGCCTTCAAATTGTCTCAGATCTCACCAGTGGGACCCTCTTGTTTTCATGCTGCCTCCTTTCGTTTTTCATGCCTCCATCACTTTTTTTTAATCACTTCATTATTTTCATCATTTATAAGACAACTCATCGTATATCTTCTCTGCCCAGCCTAGAGTCACTCATTTCTCCTAGAAGCCCTGGTCCCTTTGAGTGGGGAATGGGGAATGACAGAACCAAGATCTGGACACACAGTATGTACGTTGCTACTTGATGTCTTTACTTCTGAGACCTGTGAGGGGACAGAGCTAGAAAATATGTCTTTATACGTACACATGTATGTATGTATATACACATTTGCATGCATATGCTCATGGATGTATGTTTGAACCTGGATGTATATCTTAGAATATGAGTTCACACTGATTTCTCCAATTCTCCTTTGTTCTGTATTGAGAACATGGGCTCCTAACAGTACCAACATTCTTACGCATTTGCTCTAAATGAGTATCACCTAAAATAGTTTCAGAATTGTTTCATCTATACCACTACAAAAACAAAACAAAAGCAACACTCCATTTTTGTAGGTAAAAAAATTTATTGGTTTCTTGTTTATCCTTCTGATTTTTCTTTTGGTAATGAGCAGATATGTATGTTTTGTTTTTTTTTTAATAAATTTATTTTACTTATTTATTTTTGGCTGCATTGGGTCTTTGTTGCTGCGCGCGGGCTTTCTCTAGTTGCGGCGAGCGGGGGCTACTCTTTGTTGTGGTGCGCGGGTTTCTCACTGCGGTGGCTTCTCTTGTTGCGGAGCACAGGCTCTAGGCATGCGGGCTCAGTAGTTGTGGCTTGCGGGCTCTACAGTGCAGGCTCAGTAGTTGTGGCACACGGGCTTCGTTGCTCCGCAGCATGTGGGATCTTCTCAGACCAGGGCTCGAACCCGTGTCCCCTGCGTTGGCAGGCAGATTCTTAACCACTGCACCACCAGGGAAGCCCTATGTTTTCTTATTTCACTTTTTCTAACACAAAAGGTAGCATACTGCCTATATAAGTACTTGGGCATGTAGTGATTTTCACTGAAAAATATACCCTGGAAATCACTCCATATCAATTCATAGAGATTGCCATCATTTTTCTGTGTATGTATGCCAGTTTATTCATCCTGCGTTCTGTGTTTGGCTATTCAGGTAATATTTTGCAATTTTAGAGTGCTGCAGTGAAATAACCTTGTGCATATGTCTTTTTCTGTTGTTGGAGGTATATCCTCAGGGTTAATATAGGAGCGGGTTTATTGGGTCAAAGGGTAAATGGATATGTATATAGTTTTACTAGATGTCACCAAATTCCCTTTCACTGGTGTTGTACTGTTTTGCATTCCCACCGGCAATGTATATGAGACTGCCTATTTTTCCACAGCCTTACCAAGAGAGTATATTGTCAAGCCTTTGAGTTTTGCCAATCTGAAGGGCAAAGAAATAGTATCTCAGTGTAGTTTTAATGTGTATTTTTCCTGTCAGTTGAGTTTATATCTTTCAGATCTGTAAGAGCCATATATAGATATATGGGGATATTTATACATGTCTTTTTCCATTTTTCACTAGGATTTTTGGTCTTTTTTTCCTTCAGTTATTAAGGTCTTTGTATATTAGGGATATTAGCTCTTTACCTGTAATGTATATTTGGAAATATACCTCCCAGTGTTTTCATTTGTCTTTCGACTTTGCTTATGGTGTTTTTTTTGCCATTAAAAGATTAAAAAAAATTTTATATAGTCAAATTTATGATTGATTTCTTCTATTGCCCTGGCATTTTTGAGTTATAGTTAGAAAACATAATGCATTTGGTGTATTTCACAGTGAAGGAATGAGGTAGTAATCTATACCAGAGAAACAGAGATAATTCTCTGTGCCCTGTTTCTCACTGACCCACAATTTTACATTTTAAAGCCTGAACCATAATAATTTTATACATAGAATATGCCAATTCATACATAGAATATGCCAATATATTCATACATAGAATTTCATACATAGAATATGCCAATATATTTATTTTACTTTTAACTTTTTATTACAGAAAATTTTAAACATCCATAAAATTAACACTTATATATACTTATCTTATAGCTTCAGTATAGCTTTTAAAGCTACTGGGCCAAATGATCTAGATTTATAGGTTTTCAGTTATTGTGAATTATCTTTGTAAAGAGGAAAGTTTGGACTAGCTTAGTAGGCTTTGGCCAACTGGCCTCCCAAGCTCTCTGGCCTCTTTTCAATGATCTTGACACCAGATCTGACCTCTTTCAGGCTTCTGTAACTCCACTAAATCCACAGATCTGAAGTGTATAGAAAAAAGGTGAGAAAGATAGTAAGTCAGAGAGTAGTAATGTTGCCGTGGATCAGTGGAGTAACTCAAGAGAGGTCCGCTTGATTGATTCATTAGAAGTTATACCTTTCATTTCTGGTCAAAGTAAACACTGTTTACTGTGTACATATATATTTACATATATAGTGTATTTATGTTTTTCGTGGTTCAATGTTATTAGAGTAGAACCAGCAAACATCTTTTATCAGTGCATCTAAAAAGATAACCTACAGACATTTGCTACTAGAATCTAAACATAACACAGAAAACACTCAAAAATTCTAACTTGCTTAATGGAATTTTCTTTGTACTGCAATTATTTTAAACTGAAATTATATTGTTTTCATTTGATAGCCTCCATGGAAATTGTTTTATTAATTCAGTATGTTCATTTTCAGTTTATCAAGAGGCCATGATTAGTGTCAGAGAATGACTGGAGATCACAAAAGCTCTGGGATTTCTTCATTTTAGTTTAAGGGCCTGTATCCTATTTGGAACAACATTCTTGATACATCAAAACCCAGTTGAGTTACAACTTCAGAGTTTTAGAATAGCTTTCTCTTCTCCTCAGGTAGAAGCCAGATAGTCACTTGCCAGTAATCATATGCTGAGAATATCACTGTTCTTTTAAAAATACTTTAACAGAGGCAGGAAGGAAAATCAGTAAATTCTTCATCTAATGACTGTAAATAATTTGCATAAGTAAAGTCCACATTTGGTTTCTTTTTTTCACTGAGGATAACAATGGTAGTGATCATGGCAAGACAGAAAGCTTTCTGGCAAGAAGTGGATGAAGAGGACTGATAATAATCACAGGGGAGTGTTGCTGCATGTGTCTGTATTCACTGTTTTTCCTCTGCCCATTTCTGTGAACTTGCCTCGATGGACTAAATGTTATCTTTTGCTTGTATTTTGCATTTCTTGACTTGTCCTTTTTGTCTTTCTGTTTTGCTTTAGTTTATGATGTTTTTTGTCCCTCTTCTAAAATTACAGCTTGTCCACGAAAAGGTGGTCTTCTTACCTAGCCAGCATGATGTTAAAACATTTTTATGATTAATATCTACCCCCTAAATATATGACAAGGCTCTACTTTTGTGAATTAGGAACATCAAATGTAATTTCAAGATTAAGTTTTTTATTATGAAACATTCTTTATTAGTTTTTGGAAAATAGTAGCATTCCTTATTAGAAAATAGCATGTTAAGTGATTGGTTTTGTGCTGCTTGCCAAAAGCATGTAAGACCTTTTCTCCTACTTTCTGTTAATTGAGGTTTGCACACTTAAAGTTTCTACTACCGGACTTCTCTGGTGGCGCAGTGGTTAAGAATCCGCCTGCCAGTGCAGGGGACATGGGTCCGAGCCCTGGTCTGGGAAGATCCCACATGCGCGGAGCAACTAAGCCCATGCGCCACAACTACTGAGCCTGCGTGCCACAACTACTGAAGCCCGCACACCTAGAGCCTGTGCTCCGCAACAAGAGAAGCCACCACAATGAGAAGCCCGTGCACCGCAACAAAGAGTAGCCCCCGCTCGCCACAACTAGAGAAAGCTCACATGGAGCAACAAAGACCCAATGCAGCCAAAAATAAGTAAAATTAAAACTTAAAAAGTTTCTACTACCAAGAAATTATATAGTTTTGATTATTAAAAATTTACATGCAAAAAAAAAAATTTACATGCACATATTTTTTCTTGGGAGTCCCATTTTTAAACAAGTTTAAAGAGAGAGTTGTCCATGTGGAAATAGAAACAAAGTAAAAATAGACAACTAAAGACTTCAAGGCGCAATGAACTTAGCTTTTATTTCCATGCAGTGTTTCTGAGTTTAGCTTGTCTTGAATGCCAAGTTCTTTCTATAAAAACAAAAATGTGTTTCTTTGGGTTAATTTATAAGCTTCTTTTTTAGTATGGCCAGTGGAGTTGGATGCTTGATATTAATGTTGGCTATATATCTTGAAGGTAGTACTGCATCAGTTTTTCTTAATTTGAAATTTTTGTTGTGATAGGCTTAGGTATAATTAAATTCTGCATTTCACGAATAATATTGAATCTTAAATGCTTTAATTTTTAAAAATTCTGGTAAAATACATAACCTAAAATTTACCATTTTAACCACTTTTAAGTGTACAATTTAGTGCTATTATATATATTCCAAATGTTGTCTAACCATCACCACTATCTATTTCCAGAGCTTTTTCATCATCCCAAACAGAAACTCTGTACCTATTAGGCAGTAATTCCCCATTCTCCTTTCTCTTGGCACCTGGTAACCTCTATTTCTGTGTCTATGAATGTCCATATTCTAGATATTTTATGTAAGTGTGATCATACAAAATTTGTCCTTTTTTGTGTCTGACTTATTTCACTTAGTATGTTTTCAAGGTTCAATCCATGTTGTAGCATATATCAGAACCTTATTCCTTTTTATGACTCAGTAATCTTCCACTGTATGTATATACCACATTTTGTTTATTCATTAATCTATTGACAGACACTTTGGTTATTCCCACCTTTTGCTATTGTGAAATCTGCTGCTATGAACGTTGGCTCACAAGTACCTGTTAGAGTCTCTGCTTTCAGTTCTTCTATACACACACACACACACACACACACACACACACACACACACACACACACACACACACACACACACACCCCAGGAGTGGGATTGTTGAGTCATGGGGTAACTCTGTGGTTAATTTTTTGAGGAACTGCCATACTGTTTTCCATGGTGGCTACACCATTTTACATTATCACCAGCACTACGCAAGGATTCTGATTTCTCCACATCTTTGCCAAAACTTGTTATTTTTTTATAACAGCCATCCTAGTGGATGTGAAGTAGTATCTCATTGTGGTTTTGATGGGCATTTTCTTGCTGACTAATTATTTTGAGCATTTTTTCATGTGCTTATTGACTGTATACATTCTTTGGTAAAATGCTTGTTTAAGTCCTATATTTTTAATTGGGTTGTCTTTTTTATGTTCTTTATATATTCTGGATATTAAACCCTAGTCAGAGATGTGATTTGCAGATATTTCTCCTTTCTGTGGATTGTCTTTTCACTCTTTAGATAGTGCCATTTGATGCACAGAAGTTTTTAACTTTGATGAAGTCAAATTTATTTGTTTTTCCTTTTGATGCCTGTGGTTTTGGTGTCATATTTAAGAAACCATTGCTAAATCCAAGGTCATGAAAAATTTCTCTTATGTTTTCTTGTAAGAATTTTATAGTTTTAGCTTTCAGATTAGGTCTGTGGTCCATTTTAAGTTTATTTTTGTAGGTGGTGTAAGGTAAGAGTCCAACTTCGTTTTTTTTGCATGTGGATTTCCAGTTTTCCCATCACTTTTTTTTGTTGTTTTTTAAGTCCTTTCCCTATTGAATGGTCTTGGCCCCCTTGTTGAAAATCAAATGGGCATATATGTGAAAGTTTATTTTGGGGCTCTCTGTTCTATTCCATTGGTCTATATGTCCATACTTAGGCCAGAACAATGTTGTTTTGATTACTATATCATATGTTTTATTTTTAACTGACTTATCATTCTTAATGTGTGCCTTTTAAAAGATTTCTAATATATCTTTAAATTTTGCATTTAATAGTTTCATTTAATTGACAGTACTCCAAAAAGAACTGTAAATATCAATTTTATAATAAGTTCTGCTGGATTTAGGTTACCAGGAAAATTAATATTAAAGCAAGCAAATTTGGGGTTATTTAATTGATATTGCACTTTCTTTGGAAATTAGAAGGAAAAGCATAAAGACAAAAAATGAAACGTTAATTGTATTTGCTCACAGAAAGAATAAAAAGAACGGGAAAGACCAATTATTCACATAATCTATTAAGTGATCCTTTAATTTCATGTTAAATGTCACTTTTCTTTTAGTTCTGGAAGTAATCTACGTAATGAAACTCTTCAGGAATTTCATAAAAGAAAATATTGGCATTTTGTAAGGAACATTTTCAATAAGGAACTTGTAATGACTCTTAATTATTAAGCCAGAACCAAATAACTGTTTATTAGGCTTTTTTTTTAATGTTACAAATACCCAACTTAATTTTGGTCCTTTCAGTCTGCAACAAAGATTAGAAAACTTGAACATCAGCTGCTATTTTCCTTCTCTGTTGATATACAAATTTTATTTTCATCAGTTTTTTCAGATTAGGTTTGTATCCTCTTCCCTTAAAAGAGTATTCTCTCCAATATTTTAACTGTAGTTCTAAAATAAATTATTTGGGGTTTAGAACCATGAAGTAAAAATATTTTGTAACAAGAATACTGGGCTATAAATTAAAAGCAAAAGCCTCTAAGAAAGTAAATTTAACCTCTTTAAAGTTTGTTATAAAGTAATTAATTCTGTCCCATACATTAAAAAGATACCCCTCCTTAATAACTCAATTGTTTACTTTCACTTTTTTCTAATAGGTCTCACAAGGTTTTAAAAGTTGTATAATGGCCAGTCTTGTTCTATCGATATCCTCATACACTTATTCTACCCCTGAATTATTTTGAAACAAATCCCAAACATCATTTCATCAGTAAATATTTTAGTAGTTGTGTGCATGTGTGTGTGTAGGAACAGACTGCTAGTATACAGTTTAGGGCAAATCCATTCAATAAATAATTTTTTAATCTCTACTATGGTCAAAATGCAGTGGGGGATAGAAAAATGTTGAAGTCATCATCTCTGTCCTAGAGGAGCTTACTTTATAGCTTAGAGCCAGTTCCTAAGTTGAAAATTTATGGGCACTGAAGTCCTGAAGAATTTGAGTCCAGCCTTAGAAAAACTAAATAGAACTCTTGAGCCAAATAAGAACAGTGAGCTGTATTCTGACATACCTGACTCACATACTCAAGGAGAGGTAATGCCATGTCCTTTTATCTTAAAAGGGGAAAAAATAAAACTGTTCTTGATATCAGCAATAAAAAAAATGTTAGAAATATATAGAGTTGGGCTTATCAGTTATAAATGACTTAAAATTTTAGGTTACGTGAATTAGAATGATGCAAAACCACTTACGCTTTCATCATATTGACTTTATAGCTCCTTTTTTTTTGGACAGTCATAATTTAAAAATTCATTTCCATTTTCAGAATGTACTGGTGATTTTTATTAATTTAGAAGGTATACAACATATACCAATTAAGATTTTTCTTTTATTTGTTCAAAATATTTTTATAGTATGGTAATTTTCCTTTTTTAGAGCTCTGAGATGTTGATGACATTTAATTTCAAATATAATCCCAAAGTTCTGTTTTTGTACCTTTTTAATGTCTATTGATTTCACCTACTACTTTTTGTCTTTCTTGTTGCTAACATTTTTCAGGCCATCATCCTGCCTAAACTGAATGGCTGCAATCTCCTTTTTTTAAAATAATTTTTAAAATATTTAATTTATTTATTTGGCTGCTCTGGGTCTTAGCTGCGGCACACAGGATCTTTAGTTGCGACGTGCACGTGGGATCTAGTTCCCTGACCAGGAATCGAACCCGGGCCCCCTTCATTGGGAGTGTGGAGCCTTAGCCTGGGGACCATCAGGGAAGTCCCTGCAATTTCCTCTTAACTGTCTGCACTAGAAAGAGCTCCTTTGGAGCCCTTTTCCATACTGCAGCCAGAGTCCTCTTTGTAGAATACAAATCTAATTTTTTTTACTCTCCTTTTGGAAATTCTCAACGCCTCCCTACTGCCTTTAGATAAAGCCCAGAGTATGGTATATCACACATTTCTTTACCCAGTTGGAGCTTATATGTCCGGTCCCTTCAGGTGTCGTCTCTTGTGCTTTCCTCACCCCTAACGTGTAGATATTTATACCCATAACCATTCTTGCCTCCTGCAACAACTTCCCCTCATCTTCCTCTCTCTTCTTTTGAAATCTGGTATTATGTGCTGGGTATACAGGTAGGGTCTTGTTAGTTACCTTTTAAAAGCACTTTTACCTTATTACCAGCCTATTTAATTTCATCCCCTCTGTGATACATACAGTGTCTTATTTGTTCTCTGTATCTTTGGGGCCTGGTGACTGGGACATAATAGGCACAGATTGATATTTATTGAATAAATGAATGAATGAATGAATGTTACCTATCGCTATGATATGTTACCCTAAAGCTTAAAAAAAATAAACAAGCATTTATTATCTTATAGTTTCTGTAGGTCAGCCATTCAGGAGTGGTTTAGCTGGGTGGTTCTGGGTTGGAATCTCTCATGAGGCTGTAATCATCAAGATGTTGATCAGGGCTATTGGTGGTTTGACTGGGGCTCTCCACAGGGCTGCTTGGGTATCCTCATGACACGGAAGTCAGCTTCCTTCAGCGCAGGTGATCCAAGAGAGATAACAAGGAGGAAGCCACAGTGCCTTTTATAACATGATCACACATAGTCACTGCCATTACATTTTGTTCTGTCACTAAATTTAACTCACAATTAAGAAGAGACTCAACCTTTGAAAGGAGGAGTATCAAAGAATTTGTGGCTGTATTTTATAACTAACCATCACAGAGTGGAACAGTAATTTATGATTCTCCCTTGGACGTGACCAAAATTGGTCATTTTCCCTCCTTTTGAAATGCATTTGTTCAAATGGAAATAAATTTTAAATGTATGCCTTTAAAATATTTTATTTTTTTAACTTTTTATTTTATATTGGAGTATAGTTGATTAACAATGTTGTATTAGTTTCAGGTGTACAGCAAAGTGATTCAGTTATACATATACATGTATCTATTCTTTTTCAAATTCTTTTCCCATTTAATATTTATTTATTTTTGATGATACAAAGTTAACTAGATTGCACATAAATACAATTATTTAAATGAGCTAATTATTTTCTAAATATTCATAATTTTATTGTAGCTCTTTCACTTAGATTCTGGAAATAAAATAAGAAAGTCATCGAAGTTTTATATTGTCTGTAAAATGAATGTGACACAGTATTCACTGCTTTAAGGCTTATTGCAGGTCTTCAAAAAATCAAACACATCTATCTGTGAGCCATATTTACATACTTTTAAGAGAGAAAATGATAATCTTTTAAACTTGTAGCTTAAAATAGTTTAAGTTAATTGTACAAAAATTAGTCTTTTTAGCCTAATATATATAACTTGCTCATTCAAGAAAAATTGGAGTCCCTAATATGTGCCAGGCATTTTACTAGGTGCTGGGTATGTACTGGTGAATAGAATAGACATATTTTTCCTACTTGGAGTTCATCTTTTGGAGAGCAGATAATAGATAAATAGATATCTATGGAGGAAATAAAGAAAGCAAAGTGACAGAGGACTATGGGAAGACAGATACTTCCACATTGTTAGAAAAAGATTGTCAGGGGAAGTGACCTTGAAGGTGAAAACTGAAGGAGTTATCCTTGCCAGGAGCTTTAGCGCCCTGCAGTGTGAACAGTTGGTGTATGAGGAGTTGAAAGGATGCCTGGAGATGTCCGGGGGGGAAAGTGGAATGAAGTTTGAGAGGTAGAAAGCGATCATATTATCTAGTTTAAGAGTCCATGATAAGCAATATGGATTTTATTCAGCATATTGAAAACCATTGAAGGATTTTGAAGTTATGATTTGTGCTAACCCCCTCGCCC
The DNA here is from genome assembly GCF_965194805.1 of Balaenoptera borealis. Taxonomy (NCBI): domain Eukaryota; kingdom Metazoa; phylum Chordata; class Mammalia; order Artiodactyla; family Balaenopteridae; genus Balaenoptera; species Balaenoptera borealis. The sequence goes on from NW_028121652.1 coordinate 10,723, forward strand.
CCCCAAAGAAAGACTTTTGCCTGCAAAAAAAGAGAAAAGAGAGGAAGTGGGAAAATGGTAAGGAGGTCATTATATTGATAGTAGTCCGCATGAACAATGATGGAGGTTTGTTCTAGAGTGATGGGAGAGAAGAGGATGGGTTTGAGGTCTAGTTTGTAGGTAGAACCAATGGGACTTAACATGGATCGTGAGGGAGAAGGAAAGTAAGGACAATACTCAGGTTTTTGGCTTGAGCAGACCAGTGAATGGTAATATCCTTAAATGAGATTGGAGCTCAGTGAGAAGGAAAATTGGGTTTATTTTTGACAATGTTAATTTTGTGATGTCTGCAAGTCATTTGGTAGACATGTCAGATGGCAGACAGTTATGCAGTCCTGGAGCTCAGAGGTTTGAGAGGAGATATACAGATGGTATTTAAAGTTGTGGAATGGTTGAGATCCTTTCTAGGGAGGGAATGCCCTAGGAACTCCAGCTTTTAGAATTTGCATGTGTGGGCAACATTCTTGCTTTATTTTGTGAAACAACAAAAAGCAAAACTACAGCACAGAAAATTTGGTTTATTTCTATCTAATATATATTGAAGATATGTATGCTTTCTTTGCTTCAATTTGACAGTAGTGTAGTATATGAGAAAAAAGTTTAAAGCTCCACCCAGCCACTTGTTGAATGAATAACTAAGCCATTTACTAGATATATGACTTTGGAATTTTACCTGTCTGAGCCTCAGTTTCCTTATCTGCTAAAGGAAGTAAGAGGAGAGTTATTTTGAAGATTAAATGAATTTATCCAAAGCATCTAGGACAGTGTCTGGTACATAGTAAATACTCAATATTCTTTATTTTCCCTTTCCTTGCTTTTAATTTGTTTATATGTGTGTCTGTGAGCAGGCGAGCCACTCTGAAACAGGTGTTGTATTTAATGCCATTCCCCCTGTTCTCATACAGTGTTAGAGAGCAAGGTAGATATAGACATGTAACACATGAATATATGGGCGTGTAGCATAGTTTCTTAAATATCTGAAAACTATTCTTTGCTAAATGTTCATACACTGTTTTTGTCCTGCTTTTCTTAGACTGTCCTAACTCTGCTGCCTTTAAAGAAGGTTATCTCTTAAATAATGAAATACTAAGATAAAGGTTTGTTTTGAAATATGAAGTCTAATGAGTATGAGAATGAATTAAAACAGTATTATAAAAATTTTCACTCTTATGTATTAAAGCTTTGTAATTATTAACATCGAGTTCTCAATTGCATATTAAATTGTTCATTGTCAGATATAAAATTGGATAATCTAATACTTTGAAGGCAAAAATAAAGTGTTAAATTTGAATCTATGAGGTCTGCTTCTAATTCACCCTTTCCCTCCCTCCCTCCATCCTGCTCTCCTTGTCTTTTCCCTTTCTCTCCCTCCCTCCTTCCAAGTAAAAGCAGTGACTCAAACTCTCTTCATGTATGCTCTGCTATGGAAAATTCTCTAGAGGTGTCCTTTTGCTTTGAAATGTGATCATGTGTTTAATATCAAAAGGAAAACATGTATTCCATATGTGTTATTTCAGTTTTCTGTCACCTAAATGTACCCAATACAGCTACCAATGTTTTGGAAAGACCAGCATGCATTGTACAGTGGGGCTTACAGTAGACCTCCTTATCTAGTGCCCTACATGTGGGACAGCCTGCAAAACCTTAGTCTTTTGTTCTTTATTAATATTTCTCGGTACTTATAGGTATTGGCACAGTATTACAGAGAAACCCCTTGTGCCTTCAAGTACCCTGTGATAAGAAATCCCGTTTAGTAGATTTATCACAACCTTATTACCTTTCGTTTATGAATTTAAGTCATTGTAGAATGATGTACTTACTATATTTCATCAATTCTAAGATACACTTTTTTCTCATTTGCAGAATTTTGAAACTAGAATCATCTTACAGTAGATATAATAGGAAGTTATGTTTTTTTTTTTAAATTGGCAGTGTTTTTTCTTGGTGGTACATAAAATAACAGTAGTCTTATAATTGATGGTAACTTGGATTTGATGAAATTTGGTATCCCTTCAACTGCAAGTCTCTAGCCATAGAATGCATTTGATATTAATAATGCTTATGTAAAGTAAGAATCAATTTTTTAAGATCAGATCATGTTTTCTACATTTGTTTCCTACTTGATTTGTTGAGTATAACACAAGAGGTCAGCAAACTTTTTCTGTAAAAGGCCACAATGTAAATATATTAGGCTTTGTGGGCCATACCGTCCCTGTTGCAGCTGTTCAACTCTGCTGTTCAACAAAAGCAGCTTTAGACAATACATATGAAAATAGTTATGTTGCAATAAAACTTTATTTACAAAAACAGGCTGTGGGCCAAATTTGGCCCATGAGCTGTAGTTTGCCAGTCCATAGCAGAACATTGTAACGATCAAACAACTTCTCGAACGTTCACTCCCCAAAATACGACTTCTGGATCATCTTTGAGCCTTTGTGCCTGTATTCTATACCTAAAATTTTCTTTTTGTTTCTTTTGGTTGTTTGATCTCTTCCATCTGTCTGTGTCTAAATCAGGGTCATCATACTTAGGTTCATGAACCAGTAGATATTTTGTTTTTGTCCATGTGAGTGATCTTTGGTTCAGATTTGTTACCCACTCTAACAAATGATTTGCCAGTTTGTGCAGTGAAAAGCTATTAACAGATTAATGAGTCAGAGATTTTTAAATACTGTGCCTGAGAATAATAGTTTATTTTAATTCAGTCCTCTTCCTTGCTTGTCAGAGTTGGTATCAGAAAGTCAGCTGCATTTGGATCCATGCTAATAAAGTTGAATCTGAGCGGTAACCTAATGAAGTTGAATATGAGAGGTAGCATAATAAAGTCATTAAGAGTACTAACTCTGGAGCCAGACAGCCTGATTAAATCTAGGCTCTACCACTTACTGGTCTTGTGACCTTGGGCTACGTACTTAACCTCTCTATGCCTCAGTTTCCTCTTCTTTAAAATGAGGATAATAACAGTACTTATAGGGTTGTTTTGAATATTAAATGAGTGCCTAGAACTTAACTGTCATAAATAAATAGGATTTTAAGCATAAGATATATGATCTTTAGAAATAATTCCATTACTATTGAATTTGTCAGAATATTTGCAATTTAAAATGATAAATTAAAAGGAGCTCATAATGAGCAGTATTTTCTCCTTTTTTCCATGAACATATTTTAACTATCAGTGTTTTCTCCGTGTTTACCTCCATGGCAACATCCAGTATCTGGCTCTCAGTGAATGTTAATTAAATGAATGGGAATTTGTGTTTTTGTTTCAAGGTGCTGTTTTTCCAATTGTTTTCCTAACTTTTATAAGACCCATCTTTTGTCTGATTTGGAGAGAGTAGTTTCTTGCTTTTTGAAAAACATGTTTTATATTTCACTATAATCTAAAAATCTGTGAATTGTTCTTAAGGCATTTCTGTAAGCCATTATTTCCCTCAGTTTCAATGCCTCCTGGTGATATTTCTGATAGAGACTGCTATAACTATATACAAATATATTTAACTTTTGTTTGATCTCAGAATAGGCTGGGTTAATAACTGACATATTAAAATGGCTATGAAAAAAAGACTGACTAGTTCATTATATAGCAATCTTGGCTTCAGTTTTTCTTATGCCATAACTTGTGAGATATAAATTTATTTCAGTTTTTAGTAATAAGAAAATGCCTTTTCCATAATATTTCTATGCCTACCTGTATTTTCTTTATATAACTACCATTAGGTTTAACCATATAAAATTGCTGGTACTCTACCGTTTCTGACCTGACAAAAATCACATTTTACATAACTCAACCTAATAGAAAGCAAGATTTTTTTTTCTAAAAGTCTTATGCTGTTTGTAGTTTCATTTGATTTCAGCAATTTGTGACTTTCATTCATTTAACAACATAATAAACATTTTTCATCTTTAACTTTTGATAATACACACCTTCCAGGAGCCTTTGAGAACTATATATAAGTGGTTAGTTAGAAGCTATATGTTAAGCTTTTAATGTTCTGGCATCACGTAAAAGGCTTAACGCACATTATCTCTGATCCTGACCATAGACTTGAAAGAGGAATTAATGTAAATGGCAGAGCTAGGATTTGAATTCATTCTAATGACCTAGTCTTGGAAGTTACGTAGTGTTAACTCCCAGCATCCTGTTTGTTAGGAGTCCCCATTCAAGAGGAAGGGAGATAGGCTCCTGTTTTTGAAGGTATCTAAGAATTTGTTGACATTTTAAAGTCACCACAAAAAGCTAGAGACTTCTGAATGTGTTTTCTGTCATGATGAAAAATTTTTCTTCTCTTTGATGTCGATGTAAATGATTTACAATTAGTGGTCATTCCTGAGTCCTTTGTCTTCCAGATTTTAACTTGAGACATGGTCTGTTAATTATACACAATGGAAGCAATCAATTTGAATGTTCTTACTGGTACAGGGATCTTAATCTTCCAGTTTTTCATGTTTGATTTTTTTAACCTATTTTATTGGATTTACAAAATATATAACTAATTTAAAAGTTGTTTTTATTATTGAGTCTGTGAAAGAACTAATTCCCATACCTCTGTTTTCCCTGAAAATTATTTTGTATTTGCCAGATTTATCTTTTTATTAAATGTGGTTGGCAGTTAGTTTACACACTGCTCATGGGCAGTCTGCAGGTCTGGCTGCCGAAAAGAAAGTTAGAGACCTTGTACAGAACTAAAACATATATGGTAGAATCTTTCGATGTGTGTATGGAATAAGATGTCAGATTTTCTAGACAGCTTGGAGGTGATGAGTGTGGAAAAAGGGCTGACAACTATGATATAAAACATACCTGTATATTTATGGCTAAATCTGGAGAGCAGAATGGGGGTATTCTGAGATAACTTGGATTGCAGTATTTCTTCATGTAATATGTCATATTTGACAGGGGAAGTATTGCATTGAGGGTTTTATGTTCACCCTCAGATATCACCTGTCAAACTGTGTGCACAAAAATCACAGAGAGTATTTCTCTGTGATGTAATGCTTCATAGTGATTCAATGATAAAAACCAGGAATAAAACCCAAGAGTGTAGCGACCTAGACCACACTTGCTGATCTGATCTTTCTTGGTAAACTCTCATTCTTTGGCCTGAATTTTTGGAGTCTGTTTCCTTATTAGTTTATTGTTTTTCTTTAACCTAACATACTGTTTTATAAAATTTTTATTTTTCTAATTATTACACAGTAAAATTTATCTTTCTTTGGAGTACAGCTCTATGAACTTTGATACACAGATTAGTGTAACCTCTACCACAATACAGACATAGAACACTTTTATCACCCGTAAAATTTCCTTGTCCTATCTGTTTATACACTTTTCTCTCCACCTCTGGCCCCTGGCAACCACTAATATGTCTTCATCAATAAAGTTTTCTCTTTTTAAAAATATCATATAAATGGAATCATGCAGTGTGTAACCTTTTGAGACTGTTTTCTTTCAGTCAGCATAATGCCTTTGAGAATCATTCAAGTTATTGTGTGTATCAAGTTTATTCACTTTTACTGTTGAGTTACGTGTGCCACAGTTTGTATATCCATTAACTGGTTGAAGGACATTTGGGTTGTTTCCGTTTTTCTGGCCATAATGAATAGAGCTGCTATAAACTTTGTGTATAGGTTTTATGTGATCATAAGTTATACAGATCAGCAGACTTTTTCTGTAAAGGACTAGATAGGCTGTATTTTAGGCCATATGATCTCTGTTGCAGGTGCTATGCTCTTGTAGGATGAAAACAGCCATACACAATACAAAAAAGAATGGATGTGGCTGTGTTCCAATAAGACTTGATTTACAAAACAGGTATCGCACATGGCCATAATTTTCCAACCCCTGTTCTATGGTAAATGTCTAAGAACAGGATTGCCAGCTACATGATCAATATATTTAACTTGATAAGAACCTGCTGGTTTATTGATTTTTTAAAATACTTAGTTTAGTAATATTTGAATTATGGAATTTTAATGAACTCAGACCTTATAGTTCACACATCAGGCCTATATAATTTATGGTAAGACAGACTTTGGTCTTGTCTTACATTGAGACTCTTTTTTGCCTTCTACTTTTATTCATGTTCATGTGAGGTCTTTTGCTTAGAGGAATCTTGTCTTCCCAAATAAAGTACATACCCAAATTTCAGTAATTTTTATTTGACTTACTTAAGATATGATGAGATATTGCAGGGAGGTTTTTTTTTTCAGGGATGTATTAAGAGCAGAGAATCATAGTGAGAGCTGCTAGATTTTAAAATCAATCAAACAGTTGACTTTTTTCCTATAAATTGAGTGTGACTGAATAGACAGCCATCACACCATGGCATACAGTCTCTTTATGTGTGTTTGTTCATTTTTTCAATTTCAAACCCAGATTGTTTATCCATAATGGAAGTTAATCTGGGAGTTCATTGTCTTTATTTTGTGAAGTTCCTGATGACAAATTAGGTATTAAATCTTAGGTTTATGCTCATGCCTTGGAGTTCTTCTAAGGAATAGCATTCTACAGTTGCTATTGGAAAGCTGTTGTTTCCGTTTGTTTTGTCTGTGGGATGCAGAATTAGCTTTCCATTAGTAGTATTTTGTTGTGATTCCCATTGCCACAAAGCAGGGGTGTGGGGTTAAAAGGAAGGCAAAGAATCTTGGATATACCACCAGCTAATGAAATTGGAGATGGTGAATAAAGCAAAGGAGGTGTATCTTTCTGGTTATGGTTTACGATTAGTTATACTCTTCTGAAAAAGCAGTGAAGCCCCAGGACCATGACAACATCAAAGAGGTAGGAGAACATTTGGTACTAATCATAGTCCTACTTGTTTTGATGTGATGGGTGAAAGGTTATGTCCGTGGGTGGGAAGTGCTACTGTTTATATATGCTTTTTTTATAAGAGGTAACTGTTATAAAGTTTGGCTAGTGACCACCATATTGGACATCACAGGCTTAAGCTCTTCCATGTCCCCTAGGTTAGAATCCCTATAAAAGAGATGTTGAGTATGCAACTTCTTGGGGGTCTCATTTGTTCACTTCACTGCTGATTTTTTGCAGTCAAGTAGTGATCATTGTCTCTGGCTGTTCGGTTGTTAAATTTTAATATAAGTTTGGTTGTCTCTAAGTGTGAAACTTCTTTGTAAATCAGGGAGATTTAAATGCATTCCCACCTTTTGACCCTGTTTCTTCCATAACGCAGTTACTCAGAGCAGGTTTGTACTGGGCTGTTAGGCTTGTCCAGAGAACGTGAGGTGATGCTCTACTGGGTGCTGCACTGTGAGATTTCCCATCTCACTTTGTCCTGTATGAGGAACACTGATGATTTAGCGCCACCTTTGCCCAAGAGTTTTGTTTTGTTTCGTTTTTTTAATTTTTATTGTTTTTTTATTGGTTGAGTTGGGTCTCTGTTGCTGCGCGCGGGCTTTCTCTAGTTGTGGCGAGCGGGGGCTACTCTTCGTTGTGGTGAGCGGGCTTCTCATCGCGGTGGCTTCTCTTGCTCTAGGTGCGTGGGCTTCAGTAGTTGTGGCACGTGGGCTTCAGTAGTTGTGGCTCACGGGCTCTAGAGCACAGGCTCAGTAGTTGTGGCGCACGGGCTTAGTTGCTCCGCGGCATGTGGGATCTTCCCGGACCAGGGCTTGAACCCGTGTCCCCTGCATTGGCAGGCGGATTCTTAACCACTGCACCACCAGGGAAGCCCTGCCCAAGAATTTTAAAAGTACATTTCCCGTACTAGAACATTATTTAGTAACAAGATAAAAAGGTTAAGGGTGCCTTCCATTAAATCTGATCTTACGTTTCTATTCTCAACCCTGGGTGCATGTTAGAATCAACTGGGGAACCTGTGAAGGCAATGCCTGGGCTCCAGCCCCAGAGATTTTGATTTGAATGGGAATCAGAATCTTTTTTCAAGGCCCTTAGTTGATTCTGATTGATTCTGATTGAATCAGGTTGAATCAGATTTGAATCAGATTTTCAACCAGGTTGAAAATCCCTCGTGTATAAGGTCCAACCAGGTTGAAAATCCCTCATGTATAAGATAAGTAGTGGACCTGGGCTAGCCATGTCTAGTAAAATATTCTGAATTAGAGACTAATTCATAATCTTTCCCCCGCCCCTCTTTCCAGTTGGAGCCCAGATTTCAAGTCTTGAGTTAAAAATACCGTCAGGGAAATGGGCCTTATTGTGCTCACACATTCAGAACCTGTTATCCAAGGAATCCCCTGAAGGTCACTGTATGGGAAGAGAATTTAGTGGGGTTTTGTTTTTAATCTTTACTACCATTAAGTTTATTGGCAAATTAAGATTGCACACTACTTGTGAGTAGAAATGCCTTTTTTAATTGACTAGATTTTTAGTGCTATCATTATAAATTTGATTAATATAATACCATGTTTAGGAAATACAAATATATCTTCGCATATTGTTTATTTTTAATAGGCTATTTAAATAAGCATACATAGAATATCTATCTATCTATCTTTTTGCTTATACACATGTAACATAGCTTTGCAAAGATATTCAAGAGATGAAAAACAATGATCGATTCTGGGAAGGCCAACTAGGGCCCAGTGGTGGAATACTTACTTTTACTGTATCTCCTTCTTTGCAGTATTTATTTTAACCCAGACATATATTAAATTTCAGAAAATCTTTTTCAATAGATAGAAATGCTTTTTTAAAAAAAGTTTTACAAATATGCTTATAGTTTTTTCTATTTGGAAAATAGAAAATAACATCACAGTCATTTAAATTGAAGATCTCTGCTTATTATTTGTTACGTTACCTCTTGTTTTGGATGTGTTATTTAGGTATATATCTGCTTTTTCCTCTCCTGAGCCCACGTCCTGGGTTTTTATTTTGCTTTACATTTTCTCATGGCTCTTTTATTTCACCATAGCTAAATTTGTCTCTTTTTATCTGTCCTATTAGTTCTTATTACTTTACTCTGCTTCCTTACTTAGTCGATGACACTACCATTCTTCCAGTACCTCAGGCTAGAAATCTTATTCTTCTTTGTCTGTTCTGTTTGATCCCGAAAGACATCTCATTCCCAGATTGTTAATCCTGTGTTGGTGACATTTTCCCATACCATTGCTCCTCACCCCCTACCTCCACTGCCACTGCTTTTATCACTGAGGGATAATTAAAATATTCATTTCACACTTCACACTATGCTTAGAAATATATTGCTCTCCTGCTTAATGGGCATTTATTGTTATCCAATATGAAAGGCCTTTTATGATCTGCCCACGTCTACCTATTCTATGCAAACCTCATCTCTGGCTTTTCCCCATATTCACCCTGTACTCCAGCTCTGCTAACCTACTAGAAAGACACAGCAGCATATCTTGTGCTTTCTCTTCAGTATACATATGGTCTGTTTGCCAGAAATAAGGTCGGGCCTATTTGTCAGCTGAAGGAACGCCTATTCAGTTTCCAAAACAAAGTTCAAATGTCATTTTCTCTGTTGATCGTCAAATGCTTCTTCCTTTGTGTTCTCATAGCATCTTGTTTACTTATTGTTTGTTATAGTAGTTATCACGTTACTTCTGTATCTTTAACTTAACTGTGAGACCCTAGAGGGTAGAACATGGTCTGTTTATCTTTCTGTTACTAACACTTAGCAGAGTACCAGGATGTAAGAAGTGTTAGAAATGAACAAGGAAATAAAAGTTAACACATACAAAATTTTGTACTGTTTATAATCACTTGAACTCACTAATTCAGTGTTTTTAATAACTTAGTAAGAGCTAAACTAAACTTTACATTTATGAAGAAAGGATTTATTTACTAAGTCGAATAACTGAGATTGAGGAAGCTGTTTACCCATTTAAAAGAGCTGACATTTTTAAAGTACCTTTAGATGATTCAGAAGAATACTTTTTATGCAAATCGATTTATGGTAAGTACAAGACATTTTGACGATTATTTAAATCGGAAACCAAAGTAAGCTTTTATTAACATAACCGGAGCTTATATTCTTGAAAGTAATAATGCTATGTTTACTTAACTTATATTCTGTTGTTTCAACGTTTACTTATTCTCTTTTCACTGCATATTCATTTGGATATAGATACCCATTTATTTGCCTTTTATCATTTCTTAGCTTGAATATAAGTATCATAGTAGAAATTTACTATCGTTCACAATTTTATATTTATTTAGATACTTTAGTATACATTTAAAGTTGATTTTGTGCTAATTTTTTTGAACAAGAGTTATCAGTTTATAGATCTTGGTGGTTTATAATTTCTCAGATTTTCAAATAGGAAAATCTATTGACTGAAATAGAAAATGTAGGAATTGAGAAATTTAAGTTCTGCCCATCTATAGATGTACTACTCTTAATGGATGTTTAAATTTATCAGTGGTAGATAAGATAAAGGATTTCCACTTAAAGATAAATGAGTGAAAGCATTTGTATTCTGTTCTGCTTCCTAATGCTAACTGGACATAACTAAAAGGATGAAGACTAGGGAAGAAATCTTTTAACTTTAGTGAAATGAGTAGAAAGCCACAATCCCAATCCTCAGACTACAAGAAGAGCTGTAATCTTTAGAGCAAATTGAGGAAGTGTACAAACATCTTAAACGTGGCACAGAGCTCTCCCAAAGTCGGTGGCATAGGGGCTACAGAGTGGCAGGCTTGGTGAGGCTGCAGGAAAAGACACAGATGTACTTTTTATGCAGAAAACAGTGGGAAGACACAGCAGAGTGGAGGAGACAGTGTACAGAGCTGTCGCCTTGGTGTCAGTTGATTCAGAGTGGCTGAAGAGAAGTAAACACTGAATCACAGTGCAGACAATCGACAGCTTAACACTTTCCCCCCCTCTCTCTGCTTTAGCCTTACTGGCTTCATTACAGTTATCCAGCCATGCTAAGCACGTTCTTCCATCCAGCCTTTGATTTTGCTTGTCCCTCAGCCTGGAAAATTCTTCCCCTAGAAATCCTTATGGATTACTCTCTCATTCATTCAAGTTTCTGTTCTGGTGTTAACTCCTTAGAAAAGCATTCCTTGATGTGCAGACTCAAACAAGCAACCTGGGAATGTTCTATTTTCAAAGCTTACTTAGTTTTTCTTCGTAGCCATTACCATCAGACATATATTGGTTTATTTTTTTCCCTCCTTCACTAGAATCTGAGCTCCCAAGGGACACATGCTTATTACTATGCCTATATTCCCCCTCTGTATTCTGAGGACCTAGAACACTGCCTGGCACACGGTGGTTGCTTAATAAATGAACACACAGGTCTTCCAGTAGGCAACAGTATGTACCCTGTACAAACTGGGGAATCCCACGTTGAGAGGCTTAAAGGACATCATCACCCAATAGCAATAATTGGTCCCTATTTTGATCCTGATTCATATAAAATAACTATAAAGAATGACATTTATAAAGTAATTGAACATTTAAACACTGGATACTTGATATTAAAGAATATATAGTAGCAGTATGGATCAGTCAGGATTTAGTTGCAGAGAACAGAATCCATTCTAGCCAGTTTAAGCAGAAAGATACTTATTACAGGGTATTCGTGGTTTATGAAGGGATAGAAAGGGCTGAAGAAACAGATTTTAGGCTCATGGTTGACCTTCTATAAACACCTCCTAGTGCTATACCACAGAGCTGGGCCTTCAGGGGAGCTGCTGCTTTCTCTATGGATCAGAATACGGTTGCAAGGGTTAGCAAACTATGGCCAACAGGCAAAATCTGGCTCCAACAATTTATGTGTGTCCCTCCAGTTAAGAATGAGTTTTGCATTTTTAAATGGTTGAAAAAATCAAAAGAAGAATAATAGGGTTTAAAAAAAATTATTATTGAGGTATAATTGACTTACAACATTTTATTAGTTTTAGGTGTATAGAATGACTCAGTATTTGTATATATTACAAAATGATCATTACAAAAAGTCTAGTTAACATCTATCACCATGCATAGTTGTATTTGTTTTTCTTATGATGAGAACTTTAAAGATTTACTTTCTTAGCAACTTTCAAATACATAATACAGTATTATTAACTATAGTTGCCATGCTGTTCATTACATCCTCATGACGTAATCATTTTATAACTGGAAGTTTGTATCTTTTGACTCCCTTCACCCATTTGCCCATTCCCCCCCCACTGGCCCACCT
>NW_028121651.1:0-22877 GCF_965194805.1 Balaenoptera borealis
AGAGAACACTTTGAAGAACTAAGGGGTAATCACAGCTTGAAAAATAGCAAAGGACATGCCTTAAAGCTCAATTTCAACAGATTATGTGGCACATTCGAATTCAACCACAGAGAGGTATCAGCTCACACTTGTCAGAATAACCATCAGCAAGAAAACTACAAACAATAAATGCTGAAAGTGTTGTGGAGAAATGCATACCCTCAACTTCAAAGGGGACGTAACTTGGAAAGGGCCACGAATGAGAACAGAATGGAGGTGCCTTAAAAAGGTAAACATTGAGCTACTATATGATCCAGCAGGCCCACTCCTCGACGTAAAACCTAAGAAGAGAGAATTGGAAAGACACAGGCAGGCAAATCTGCACTGCACAGTATTACAATAGCCAAGATATGGAAGTAACCAAAAAGTCCACCAACAGATGGATGGACAAAGAAGAACTCCTCCATGTACAGATGGAATATTCGCTAGTGAAAAAAATGAAACAATGCCGTTTGCAGCACCATAGATGAGTCTAGACGTAATCACGCCACGTGTAGTAAGTGAGAAAGCAAAAGACACATATCCTATCATATCACTTTTAAGAGTTACTTAAAAATTGATACCAATGAAGATATTTCCACAGAGAAAGGCAATCACAGATTCATTAAAAAACTTATGGTTCACCAAATAGAAAGGGATGAGGATTGGATACATTGCCACATTGGGGTTAACAGAGATATACAAACCATGTGAAATATATAACCACCAAAGACGTACGGAAGACCAGGAGAAGACTACTCAACATTGTGTCATAACCTACATGGGAAAAGGATGCGAGGAACAATAGATACATGTATATGTGTGAAAGAACCACATCTTGCACACCTAGAACAAACAAACCATTGTAATCATATTTACTGGGATAAAAAATAAAAAGTAAACTACAAATATGAACAAGAAGTAATGAGACATAAACTTAAAGGGCTTTTCCCTGGCACATTCCATTCTAATTTACAACCTACAACACCACTTCCATTAAGGCTCTGTTTCCCTAGTAACCAAATATGGTAAAGGGGAAATGCTGCCACCTTGTGGCCGTTTCCTGCAAGAACAGCTTTAAACTCACAGCTAATGGTCACGTAACATTCCCAAGGACTCAGGGCTGTAAAGGACACCTGCCCTAAAAAATTGTGCTGAAGGAGGGAATGGACAAAACAATTCAAAACAGGCAAATGTTTCAAGAAGAGAGTATGAAGAGTTAAGTTTTACTCACGCTCTTTTAAAAAAAAAGGAAAATGGATAAAAGCTCAACCTCAGGGAGTGTTAGACCCATGCAATCTAATCTACAAAAAGTTTCAACTTACACCAGTCGCCTGAACATGAGCAAAAAGTCTACAAACAATAAATGCTGAAGGGGTTTTAGGGAACTGTGTACCCTCTACCTGCTGGTGAGACGTGAAGGGGTAACAGCCAATAATGAGAACAGAAAGGAGCTGTGTTTAAAAGTAAAACTGCAGGCACCATTCAATGCAGCAGGCGCACCATTGGACCTCTCACCTGAGAAGACAAGAATCGAGAAGACACAGGCCGCAAAAGCTGCAGTGCAGCCTTATTCACAATAGCCAAGACAGTGGAGCAATCAAAATGTCCAACAACAGGTGAATGGATAAAGAAGAAGTGGTCCATGTACACAATGGAATAATAGCCATGGAAAACAATGAACCACTGCTCTCTGAGGCACCACAAATGAGTCTGGAGATAATCACGAAACATGAGGTAAGTCGGAAAGCAAAAGACCTATATTCTATGATATCACTTATAGGCGTTATCTAATAACTGACACAAAGGAACATATTTCCACAGAGAAAGACACTCACAGACTTAGAAAACAAACTATGCTCATCTAAAAGGAAAGGTGGGGGGAATGGATAAATTAAGATTAGTGTTACTATATGTATACAAACACATATTATATCCATATCTCAAAAAGACCAACCATATAGCAAGGGAGGTCTGCGGAACCGTCAGTAACATTTTACATGGGAAGAGGATCTGTACTTGAATAGACATCTATAATGTACAAACGAACCAGATGGTGTACACCTAGGACAAACAATATTCTAAGCTTTACCCCAATTAAAAAAAAATTTTAAAACCAAGAAGAAATAATGAGACATATACTTATGGGGCTTTCTCCATGCACATTCCAATGTAATTTACAAACTAGGAACACGACTTCCAGAAAGGCTCTGCTGCCCTAGTACCCAGATATGGGAATGGAGATATGCTGCCTGCTTGAGGCCACTTCCCACAACAGCAGATTTAAACCCATTGCTAAAGGTCACTAAATATTCACCAAACTTGCAGTTCGGTAAAAGACACCTGCTTTCTAAAAAAATTCTGGAGTGGAAAATCGACCAAAAATTTCAAAAGAGGGCAACCTTCCAAGAACACAATTTCAAGAGTTCTATTGTACTCCCAATTGTTTCCTTTTTTTTTAACAGAAAAGAAAACGGTGGAGAAAAATGATGAGTTTTACGAATTTTCAAAGACATGCAAACCCAAATTACAAAAACCTATCAGCTCACAGCAGCCAGAAGGGCCATTAGCATAAATGCTGCAAACAATATATGCTGAAGCGATTGTGGAGAAATGCGTACCCTCGATTCTAAGGGGGACGTGGTAAGAGCCACTAATGAAAACACAAAGAAGGTGCTTTGAAAAGGGAAACACGGTGCTACCAGTCAATCAATCACACCCACTGCTGGGCCTATCACCTGAGAAAAAATGAGAATCGAAAAGTCACAGCCTGGCAATCCTGCACTCCAACAATATTTACCATAGCCAACACTTGGAAGCAATGAAAATGTCCATCAACCGAGGAATGCACAAAGTAGAAGTGGTCCACGTACACAGTGGAAAATTACTCCAATAAAAAATAAAAATTAAATGTAAAAATCCAACAAAAGTAAGGAGACATCAGCTTGTGTGGGTTTGTCCGGGCACACTCCACTCTAATTTATAACCGAGAAACACCACAGGCCGCAAGGGCTTTTCCCTAGTTACCAGGGTGGGGGACATAGAAAGGCTGCCGCCCTCTGGCAGTTACCTGCAAAAGCAGCTTTAAAGCCTGTGCTAATGGTCACTTCATAGGAACAAGTACTGCAGAACTGTAAATGAAACAGGCCCTCAAAATGTCTTGAGGGAGGTAAAGGCCAAAACATTTCAAAATGTGACACATACTTAAAGAGAACACTTTGAAGAACTAAGGGGTAATCACAGCTTGAAAAATAGCAAAGGACATGCCTTAAAGCTCAATTTCAACAGATTATGTGGCACATTCGAATTCAACCACAGAGAGGTATCAGCTCACACTTGTCAGAATAACCATCAGCAAGAAAACTACAAACAATAAATGCTGAAAGTGTTGTGGAGAAATGCATACCCTCAACTTCAAAGGGGACGTAACTTGGAAAGGGCCACGAATGAGAACAGAATGGAGGTGCCTTAAAAAGGTAAACATTGAGCTACTATATGATCCAGCAGGCCCACTCCTCGACGTAAAACCTAAGAAGAGAGAATTGGAAAGACACAGGCAGGCAAATCTGCACTGCACAGTATTACAATAGCCAAGATATGGAAGTAACCAAAAAGTCCACCAACAGATGGATGGACAAAGAAGAACTCCTCCATGTACAGATGGAATATTCGCTAGTGAAAAAAATGAAACAATGCCGTTTGCAGCACCATAGATGAGTCTAGACGTAATCACGCCACGTGTAGTAAGTGAGAAAGCAAAAGACACATATCCTATCATATCACTTTTAAGAGTTACTTAAAAATTGATACCAATGAAGATATTTCCACAGAGAAAGGCAATCACAGATTCATTAAAAAACTTATGGTTCACCAAATAGAAAGGGATGAGGATTGGATACATTGCCACATTGGGGTTAACAGAGATATACAAACCATGTGAAATATATAACCACCAAAGACGTACGGAAGACCAGGAGAAGACTACTCAACATTGTGTCATAACCTACATGGGAAAAGGATGCGAGGAACAATAGATACATGTATATGTGTGAAAGAACCACATCTTGCACACCTAGAACAAACAAACCATTGTAATCATATTTACTGGGATAAAAAATAAAAAGTAAACTACAAATATGAACAAGAAGTAATGAGACATAAACTTAAAGGGCTTTTCCCTGGCACATTCCATTCTAATTTACAACCTACAACACCACTTCCATTAAGGCTCTGTTTCCCTAGTAACCAAATATGGTAAAGGGGAAATGCTGCCACCTTGTGGCCGTTTCCTGCAAGAACAGCTTTAAACTCACAGCTAATGGTCACGTAACATTCCCAAGGACTCAGGGCTGTAAAGGACACCTGCCCTAAAAAATTGTGCTGAAGGAGGGAATGGACAAAACAATTCAAAACAGGCAAATGTTTCAAGAAGAGAGTATGAAGAGTTAAGTTTTACTCACGCTCTTTTAAAAAAAAAGGAAAATGGATAAAAGCTCAACCTCAGGGAGTGTTAGACCCATGCAATCTAATCTACAAAAAGTTTCAACTTACACCAGTCGCCTGAACATGAGCAAAAAGTCTACAAACAATAAATGCTGAAGGGGTTTTAGGGAACTGTGTACCCTCTACCTGCTGGTGAGACGTGAAGGGGTAACAGCCAATAATGAGAACAGAAAGGAGCTGTGTTTAAAAGTAAAACTGCAGGCACCATTCAATGCAGCAGGCGCACCATTGGACCTCTCACCTGAGAAGACAAGAATCGAGAAGACACAGGCCGCAAAAGCTGCAGTGCAGCCTTATTCACAATAGCCAAGACAGTGGAGCAATCAAAATGTCCAACAACAGGTGAATGGATAAAGAAGAAGTGGTCCATGTACACAATGGAATAATAGCCATGGAAAACAATGAACCACTGCTCTCTGAGGCACCACAAATGAGTCTGGAGATAATCACGAAACATGAGGTAAGTCGGAAAGCAAAAGACCTATATTCTATGATATCACTTATAGGCGTTATCTAATAACTGACACAAAGGAACATATTTCCACAGAGAAAGACACTCACAGACTTAGAAAACAAACTATGCTCATCTAAAAGGAAAGGTGGGGGGAATGGATAAATTAAGATTAGTGTTACTATATGTATACAAACACATATTATATCCATATCTCAAAAAGACCAACCATATAGCAAGGGAGGTCTGCGGAACCGTCAGTAACATTTTACATGGGAAGAGGATCTGTACTTGAATAGACATCTATAATGTACAAACGAACCAGATGGTGTACACCTAGGACAAACAATATTCTAAGCTTTACCCCAATTAAAAAAAAATTTTAAAACCAAGAAGAAATAATGAGACATATACTTATGGGGCTTTCTCCATGCACATTCCAATGTAATTTACAAACTAGGAACACGACTTCCAGAAAGGCTCTGCTGCCCTAGTACCCAGATATGGGAATGGAGATATGCTGCCTGCTTGAGGCCACTTCCCACAACAGCAGATTTAAACCCATTGCTAAAGGTCACTAAATATTCACCAAACTTGCAGTTCGGTAAAAGACACCTGCTTTCTAAAAAAATTCTGGAGTGGAAAATCGACCAAAAATTTCAAAAGAGGGCAACCTTCCAAGAACACAATTTCAAGAGTTCTATTGTACTCCCAATTGTTTCCTTTTTTTTTAACAGAAAAGAAAACGGTGGAGAAAAATGATGAGTTTTACGAATTTTCAAAGACATGCAAACCCAAATTACAAAAACCTATCAGCTCACAGCAGCCAGAAGGGCCATTAGCATAAATGCTGCAAACAATAAATGCTGAAGCGATTGTGGAGAAATGCGTACCCTCGATTCTAAGGGGGACGTGGTAAGAGCCACTAATGAAAACACAAAGAAGGTGCTTTGAAAAGGGAAACACGGTGCTACCAGTCAATCAATCACACCCACTGCTGGGCCTATCACCTGAGAAAAAATGAGAATCGAAAAGTCACAGCCTGGCAATCCTGCACTCCAACAATATTTACCATAGCCAACACTTGGAAGCAATGAAAATGTCCATCAACCGAGGAATGCACAAAGTAGAAGTGGTCCACGTACACAGTGGAAAATTACTCCAATAAAAAATAAAAATTAAATGTAACAATCCAACAAAAGTAAGGAGACATCAGCTTGTGTGGGTTTGTCCGGGCACACTCCACTCTAATTTATAACCGAGAAACACCACAGGCCGCAAGGGCTTTTCCCTAGTTACCAGGGTGGGGGACATAGAAAGGCTGCCGCCCTCTGGCAGTTACCTGCAAAAGCAGCTTTAAAGCCTGTGCTAATGGTCACTTCATAGGAACAAGTACTGCAGAACTGTAAATGAAACAGGCCCTCAAAATGTCTTGAGGGAGGTAAAGGCCAAAACATTTCAAAATGTGACACATACTTAAAGAGAACACTTTGAAGAACTAAGGGGTAATCACAGCTTGAAAAATAGCAAAGGACATGCCTTAAAGCTCAATTTCAACAGATTATGTGGCACATTCGAATTCAACCACAGAGAGGTATCAGCTCACACTTGTCAGAATAACCATCAGCAAGAAAACTACAAACAATAAATGCTGAAAGTGTTGTGGAGAAATGCATACCCTCAACTTCAAAGGGGACGTAACTTGGAAAGGGCCACGAATGAGAACAGAATGGAGGTGCCTTAAAAAGGTAAACATTGAGCTACTATATGATCCAGCAGGCCCACTCCTCGACGTAAAACCTAAGAAGAGAGAATTGGAAAGACACAGGCAGGCAAATCTGCACTGCACAGTATTACAATAGCCAAGATATGGAAGTAACCAAAAAGTCCACCAACAGATGGATGGACAAAGAAGAACTCCTCCATGTACAGATGGAATATTCGCTAGTGAAAAAAATGAAACAATGCCGTTTGCAGCACCATAGATGAGTCTAGACGTAATCACGCCACGTGTAGTAAGTGAGAAAGCAAAAGACACATATCCTATCATATCACTTTTAAGAGTTACTTAAAAATTGATACCAATGAAGATATTTCCACAGAGAAAGGCAATCACAGATTCATTAAAAAACTTATGGTTCACCAAATAGAAAGGGATGAGGATTGGATACATTGCCACATTGGGGTTAACAGAGATATACAAACCATGTGAAATATATAACCACCAAAGACGTACGGAAGACCAGGAGAAGACTACTCAACATTGTGTCATAACCTACATGGGAAAAGGATGCGAGGAACAATAGATACATGTATATGTGTGAAAGAACCACATCTTGCACACCTAGAACAAACAAACCATTGTAATCATATTTACTGGGATAAAAAATAAAAAGTAAACTACAAATATGAACAAGAAGTAATGAGACATAAACTTAAAGGGCTTTTCCCTGGCACATTCCATTCTAATTTACAACCTACAACACCACTTCCATTAAGGCTCTGTTTCCCTAGTAACCAAATATGGTAAAGGGGAAATGCTGCCACCTTGTGGCCGTTTCCTGCAAGAACAGCTTTAAACTCACAGCTAATGGTCACTTAACATTCCCAAGGACTCAGGGCTGTAAAGGACACCTGCCCTAAAAAATTGTGCTGAAGGAGGGAATGGACAAAACAATTCAAAACAGGCAAATGTTTCAAGAAGAGAGTATGAAGAGTTAAGTTTTACTCACGCTCTTTTAAAAAAAAAGGAAAATGGATAAAAGCTCAACCTCAGGGAGTGTTAGACCCATGCAATCTAATCTACAAAAAGTTTCAACTTACACCAGTCGACTGAACATGAGCAAAAAGTCTACAAACAATAAATGCTGAAGGGGTTTTAGGGAACTGTGTACCCTCTACCTGCTGGTGAGACGTGAAGGGGTAACAGCCAATAATGAGAACAGAAAGGAGCTGTGTTTAAAAGTAAAACTGCAGGCACCATTCAATGCAGCAGGCGCACCATTGGACCTCTCACCTGAGAAGACAAGAATCGAGAAGACACAGGCCGCAAAAGCTGCAGTGCAGCCTTATTCACAATAGCCAAGACAGTGGAGCAATCAAAATGTCCAACAACAGGTGAATGGATAAAGAAGAAGTGGTCCATGTACACAATGGAATAATAGCCATGGAAAACAATGAACCACTGCTCTCTGAGGCACCACAAATGAGTCTGGAGATAATCACGAAACATGAGGTAAGTCGGAAAGCAAAAGACCTATATTCTATGATATCACTTATAGGCGTTATCTAATAACTGACACAAAGGAACATATTTCCACAGAGAAAGACACTCACAGACTTAGAAAACAAACTATGCTCATCTAAAAGGAAAGGTGGGGGGAATGGATAAATTAAGATTAGTGTTACTATATGTATACAAACACATATTATATCCATATCTCAAAAAGACCAACCATATAGCAAGGGAGGTCTGCGGAACCGTCAGTAACATTTTACATGGGAAGAGGATCTGTACTTGAATAGACATCTATAATGTACAAACGAACCAGATGGTGTACACCTAGGACAAACAATATTCTAAGCTTTACCCCAATTAAAAAAAATTTTAAAACCAAGAAGAAATAATGAGACATATACTTATGGGGCTTTCTCCATGCACATTCCAATGTAATTTACAAACTAGGAACACGACTTCCAGAAAGGCTCTGCTGCCCTAGTACCCAGATATGGGAATGGAGATATGCTGCCTGCTTGAGGCCACTTCCCACAACAGCAGATTTAAACCCATTGCTAAAGGTCACTAAATATTCACCAAACTTGCAGTTCGGTAAAAGACACCTGCTTTCTAAAAAAATTCTGGAGTGGAAAATCGACCAAAAATTTCAAAAGAGGGCAACCTTCCAAGAACACAATTTCAAGAGTTCTATTGTACTCCCAATTGTTTCCTTTTTTTTTAACAGAAAAGAAAACGGTGGAGAAAAATGATGAGTTTTACGAATTTTCAAAGACATGCAAACCCAAATTACAAAAACCTATCAGCTCACAGCAGCCAGAAGGGCCATTAGCATAAATGCTGCAAACAATAAATGCTGAAGCGATTGTGGAGAAATGCGTACCCTCGATTCTAAGGGGGACGTGGTAAGAGCCACTAATGAAAACACAAAGAAGGTGCTTTGAAAAGGGAAACACGGTGCTACCAGTCAATCAATCACACCCACTGCTGGGCCTATCACCTGAGAAAAAATGAGAATCGAAAAGTCACAGCCTGGCAATCCTGCACTCCAACAATATTTACCATAGCCAACACTTGGAAGCAATGAAAATGTCCATCAACCGAGGAATGCACAAAGTAGAAGTGGTCCACGTACACAGTGGAAAATTACTCCAATAAAAAATAAAAATTAAATGTAACAATCCAACAAAAGTAAGGAGACATCAGCTTGTGTGGGTTTGTCCGGGCACACTCCACTCTAATTTATAACCGAGAAACACCACAGGCCGCAAGGGCTTTTCCCTAGTTACCAGGGTGGGGGACATAGAAAGGCTGCCGCCCTCTGGCAGTTACCTGCAAAAGCAGCTTTAAAGCCTGTGCTAATGGTCACTTCATAGGAACAAGTACTGCAGAACTGTAAATGAAACAGGCCCTCAAAATGTCTTGAGGGAGGTAAAGGCCAAAACATTTCAAAATGTGACACATACTTAAAGAGAACACTTTGAAGAACTAAGGGGTAATCACAGCTTGAAAAATAGCAAAGGACATGCCTTAAAGCTCAATTTCAACAGATTATGTGGCACATTCGAATTCAACCACAGAGAGGTATCAGCTCACACTTGTCAGAATAACCATCAGCAAGAAAACTACAAACAATAAATGCTGAAAGTGTTGTGGAGAAATGCATACCCTCAACTTCAAAGGGGACGTAACTTGGAAAGGGCCACGAATGAGAACAGAATGGAGGTGCCTTAAAAAGGTAAACATTGAGCTACTATATGATCCAGCAGGCCCACTCCTCGACGTAAAACCTAAGAAGAGAGAATTGGAAAGACACAGGCAGGCAAATCTGCACTGCACAGTATTACAATAGCCAAGATATGGAAGTAACCAAAAAGTCCACCAACAGATGGATGGACAAAGAAGAACTCCTCCATGTACAGATGGAATATTCGCTAGTGAAAAAAATGAAACAATGCCGTTTGCAGCACCATAGATGAGTCTAGACGTAATCACGCCACGTGTAGTAAGTGAGAAAGCAAAAGACACATATCCTATCATATCACTTTTAAGAGTTACTTAAAAATTGATACCAATGAAGATATTTCCACAGAGAAAGGCAATCACAGATTCATTAAAAAACTTATGGTTCACCAAATAGAAAGGGATGAGGATTGGATACATTGCCACATTGGGGTTAACAGAGATATACAAACCATGTGAAATATATAACCACCAAAGACGTACGGAAGACCAGGAGAAGACTACTCAACATTGTGTCATAACCTACATGGGAAAAGGATGCGAGGAACAATAGATACATGTATATGTGTGAAAGAACCACATCTTGCACACCTAGAACAAACAAACCATTGTAATCATATTTACTGGGATAAAAAATAAAAAGTAAACTACAAATATGAACAAGAAGTAATGAGACATAAACTTAAAGGGCTTTTCCCTGGCACATTCCATTCTAATTTACAACCTACAACACCACTTCCATTAAGGCTCTGTTTCCCTAGTAACCAAATATGGTAAAGGGGAAATGCTGCCACCTTGTGGCCGTTTCCTGCAAGAACAGCTTTAAACTCACAGCTAATGGTCACTTAACATTCCCAAGGACTCAGGGCTGTAAAGGACACCTGCCCTAAAAAATTGTGCTGAAGGAGGGAATGGACAAAACAATTCAAAACAGGCAAATGTTTCAAGAAGAGAGTATGAAGAGTCAAGTTTTACTCACGCTCTTTTAAAAAAAAAGGAAAATGGATAAAAGCTCAACCTCAGGGAGTGTTAGACCCATGCAATCTAATCTACAAAAAGTTTCAACTTACACCAGTCGACTGAACATGAGCAAAAAGTCTACAAACAATAAATGCTGAAGGGGTTTTAGGGAACTGTGTACCCTCTACCTGCTGGTGAGACGTAAAGGGGTAACAGCCAATAATGAGAACAGAAAGGAGCTGTGTTTAAAAGTAAAACTGCAGGCACCATTCAATGCAGCAGGCGCACCATTGGACCTCTCACCTGAGAAGACAAGAATCGAGAAGACACAGGCCGCAAAAGCTGCAGTGCAGCCTTATTCACAATAGCCAAGACAGTGGAGCAATCAAAATGTCCAACAACAGGTGAATGGATAAAGAAGAAGTGGTCCATGTACACAATGGAATAATAGCCATGGAAAACAATGAACCACTGCTCTCTGAGGCACCACAAATGAGTCTGGAGATAATCACGAAACATGAGGTAAGTCGGAAAGCAAAAGACCTATATTCTATGATATCACTTATAGGCGTTATCTAATAACTGACACAAAGGAACATATTTCCACAGAGAAAGACACTCACAGACTTAGAAAACAAACTATGCTCATCTAAAAGGAAAGGTGGGGGGAATGGATAAATTAAGATTAGTGTTACTATATGTATACAAACACATATTATATCCATATCTCAAAAAGACCAACCATATAGCAAGGGAGGTCTGCGGAACCGTCAGTAACATTTTACATGGGAAGAGGATCTGTACTTGAATAGACATCTATAATGTACAAACGAACCAGATGGTGTACACCTAGGACAAACAATATTCTAAGCTTTACCCCAATTAAAAAAAAATTTTAAAACCAAGAAGAAATAATGAGACATATACTTATGGGGCTTTCTCCATGCACATTCCAATGTAATTTACAAACTAGGAACACGACTTCCAGAAAGGCTCTGCTGCCCTAGTACCCAGATATGGGAATGGAGATATGCTGCCTGCTTGAGGCCACTTCCCACAACAGCAGATTTAAACCCATTGCTAAAGGTCACTAAATATTCACCAAACTTGCAGTTCGGTAAAAGACACCTGCTTTCTAAAAAAATTCTGGAGTGGAAAATCGACCAAAAATTTCAAAAGAGGGCAACCTTCCAAGAACACAATTTCAAGAGTTCTATTGTACTCCCAATTGTTTCCTTTTTTTTTAACAGAAAAGAAAACGGTGGAGAAAAATGATGAGTTTTACGAATTTTCAAAGACATGCAAACCCAAATTACAAAAACCTATCAGCTCACAGCAGCCAGAAGGGCCATTAGCATAAATGCTGCAAACAATATATGCTGAAGCGATTGTGGAGAAATGCGTACCCTCGATTCTAAGGGGGACGTGGTAAGAGCCACTAATGAAAACACAAAGAAGGTGCTTTGAAAAGGGAAACACGGTGCTACCAGTCAATCAATCACACCCACTGCTGGGCCTATCACCTGAGAAAAAATGAGAATCGAAAAGTCACAGCCTGGCAATCCTGCACTCCAACAATATTTACCATAGCCAACACTTGGAAGCAATGAAAATGTCCATCAACCGAGGAATGCACAAAGTAGAAGTGGTCCACGTACACAGTGGAAAATTACTCCAATAAAAAATAAAAATTAAATGTAAAAATCCAACAAAAGTAAGGAGACATCAGCTTGTGTGGGTTTGTCCGGGCACACTCCACTCTAATTTATAACCGAGAAACACCACAGGCCGCAAGGGCTTTTCCCTAGTTACCAGGGTGGGGGACATAGAAAGGCTGCCGCCCTCTGGCAGTTACCTGCAAAAGCAGCTTTAAAGCCTGTGCTAATGGTCACTTCATAGGAACAAGTACTGCAGAACTGTAAATGAAACAGGCCCTCAAAATGTCTTGAGGGAGGTAAAGGCCAAAACATTTCAAAATGTGACACATACTTAAAGAGAACACTTTGAAGAACTAAGGGGTAATCACAGCTTGAAAAATAGCAAAGGACATGCCTTAAAGCTCAATTTCAACAGATTATGTGGCACATTCGAATTCAACCACAGAGAGGTATCAGCTCACACTTGTCAGAATAACCATCAGCAAGAAAACTACAAACAATAAATGCTGAAAGTGTTGTGGAGAAATGCATACCCTCAACTTCAAAGGGGACGTAACTTGGAAAGGGCCACGAATGAGAACAGAATGGAGGTGCCTTAAAAAGGTAAACATTGAGCTACTATATGATCCAGCAGGCCCACTCCTCGACGTAAAACCTAAGAAGAGAGAATTGGAAAGACACAGGCAGGCAAATCTGCACTGCACAGTATTACAATAGCCAAGATATGGAAGTAACCAAAAAGTCCACCAACAGATGGATGGACAAAGAAGAACTCCTCCATGTACAGATGGAATATTCGCTAGTGAAAAAAATGAAACAATGCCGTTTGCAGCACCATAGATGAGTCTAGACGTAATCACGCCACGTGTAGTAAGTGAGAAAGCAAAAGACACATATCCTATCATATCACTTTTAAGAGTTACTTAAAAATTGATACCAATGAAGATATTTCCACAGAGAAAGGCAATCACAGATTCATTAAAAAACTTATGGTTCACCAAATAGAAAGGGATGAGGATTGGATACATTGCCACATTGGGGTTAACAGAGATATACAAACCATGTGAAATATATAACCACCAAAGACGTACGGAAGACCAGGAGAAGACTACTCAACATTGTGTCATAACCTACATGGGAAAAGGATGCGAGGAACAATAGATACATGTATATGTGTGAAAGAACCACATCTTGCACACCTAGAACAAACAAACCATTGTAATCATATTTACTGGGATAAAAAATAAAAAGTAAACTACAAATATGAACAAGAAGTAATGAGACATAAACTTAAAGGGCTTTTCCCTGGCACATTCCATTCTAATTTACAACCTACAACACCACTTCCATTAAGGCTCTGTTTCCCTAGTAACCAAATATGGTAAAGGGGAAATGCTGCCACCTTGTGGCCGTTTCCTGCAAGAACAGCTTTAAACTCACAGCTAATGGTCACGTAACATTCCCAAGGACTCAGGGCTGTAAAGGACACCTGCCCTAAAAAATTGTGCTGAAGGAGGGAATGGACAAAACAATTCAAAACAGGCAAATGTTTCAAGAAGAGAGTATGAAGAGTTAAGTTTTACTCACGCTCTTTTAAAAAAAAAGGAAAATGGATAAAAGCTCAACCTCAGGGAGTGTTAGACCCATGCAATCTAATCTACAAAAAGTTTCAACTTACACCAGTCGCCTGAACATGAGCAAAAAGTCTACAAACAATAAATGCTGAAGGGGTTTTAGGGAACTGTGTACCCTCTACCTGCTGGTGAGACGTGAAGGGGTAACAGCCAATAATGAGAACAGAAAGGAGCTGTGTTTAAAAGTAAAACTGCAGGCACCATTCAATGCAGCAGGCGCACCATTGGACCTCTCACCTGAGAAGACAAGAATCGAGAAGACACAGGCCGCAAAAGCTGCAGTGCAGCCTTATTCACAATAGCCAAGACAGTGGAGCAATCAAAATGTCCAACAACAGGTGAATGGATAAAGAAGAAGTGGTCCATGTACACAATGGAATAATAGCCATGGAAAACAATGAACCACTGCTCTCTGAGGCACCACAAATGAGTCTGGAGATAATCACGAAACATGAGGTAAGTCGGAAAGCAAAAGACCTATATTCTATGATATCACTTATAGGCGTTATCTAATAACTGACACAAAGGAACATATTTCCACAGAGAAAGACACTCACAGACTTAGAAAACAAACTATGCTCATCTAAAAGGAAAGGTGGGGGGAATGGATAAATTAAGATTAGTGTTACTATATGTATACAAACACATATTATATCCATATCTCAAAAAGACCAACCATATAGCAAGGGAGGTCTGCGGAACCGTCAGTAACATTTTACATGGGAAGAGGATCTGTACTTGAATAGACATCTATAATGTACAAACGAACCAGATGGTGTACACCTAGGACAAACAATATTCTAAGCTTTACCCCAATTAAAAAAAAATTTTAAAACCAAGAAGAAATAATGAGACATATACTTATGGGGCTTTCTCCATGCACATTCCAATGTAATTTACAAACTAGGAACACGACTTCCAGAAAGGCTCTGCTGCCCTAGTACCCAGATATGGGAATGGAGATATGCTGCCTGCTTGAGGCCACTTCCCACAACAGCAGATTTAAACCCATTGCTAAAGGTCACTAAATATTCACCAAACTTGCAGTTCGGTAAAAGACACCTGCTTTCTAAAAAAATTCTGGAGTGGAAAATCGACCAAAAATTTCAAAAGAGGGCAACCTTCCAAGAACACAATTTCAAGAGTTCTATTGTACTCCCAATTGTTTCCTTTTTTTTTAACAGAAAAGAAAACGGTGGAGAAAAATGATGAGTTTTACGAATTTTCAAAGACATGCAAACCCAAATTACAAAAACCTATCAGCTCACAGCAGCCAGAAGGGCCATTAGCATAAATGCTGCAAACAATATATGCTGAAGCGATTGTGGAGAAATGCGTACCCTCGATTCTAAGGGGGACGTGGTAAGAGCCACTAATGAAAACACAAAGAAGGTGCTTTGAAAAGGGAAACACGGTGCTACCAGTCAATCAATCACACCCACTGCTGGGCCTATCACCTGAGAAAAAATGAGAATCGAAAAGTCACAGCCTGGCAATCCTGCACTCCAACAATATTTACCATAGCCAACACTTGGAAGCAATGAAAATGTCCATCAACCGAGGAATGCACAAAGTAGAAGTGGTCCACGTACACAGTGGAAAATTACTCCAATAAAAAATAAAAATTAAATGTAAAAATCCAACAAAAGTAAGGAGACATCAGCTTGTGTGGGTTTGTCCGGGCACACTCCACTCTAATTTATAACCGAGAAACACCACAGGCCGCAAGGGCTTTTCCCTAGTTACCAGGGTGGGGGACATAGAAAGGCTGCCGCCCTCTGGCAGTTACCTGCAAAAGCAGCTTTAAAGCCTGTGCTAATGGTCACTTCATAGGAACAAGTACTGCAGAACTGTAAATGAAACAGGCCCTCAAAATGTCTTGAGGGAGGTAAAGGCCAAAACATTTCAAAATGTGACACATACTTAAAGAGAACACTTTGAAGAACTAAGGGGTAATCACAGCTTGAAAAATAGCAAAGGACATGCCTTAAAGCTCAATTTCAACAGATTATGTGGCACATTCGAATTCAACCACAGAGAGGTATCAGCTCACACTTGTCAGAATAACCATCAGCAAGAAAACTACAAACAATAAATGCTGAAAGTGTTGTGGAGAAATGCATACCCTCAACTTCAAAGGGGACGTAACTTGGAAAGGGCCACGAATGAGAACAGAATGGAGGTGCCTTAAAAAGGTAAACATTGAGCTACTATATGATCCAGCAGGCCCACTCCTCGACGTAAAACCTAAGAAGAGAGAATTGGAAAGACACAGGCAGGCAAATCTGCACTGCACAGTATTACAATAGCCAAGATATGGAAGTAACCAAAAAGTCCACCAACAGATGGATGGACAAAGAAGAACTCCTCCATGTACAGATGGAATATTCGCTAGTGAAAAAAATGAAACAATGCCGTTTGCAGCACCATAGATGAGTCTAGACGTAATCACGCCACGTGTAGTAAGTGAGAAAGCAAAAGACACATATCCTATCATATCACTTTTAAGAGTTACTTAAAAATTGATACCAATGAAGATATTTCCACAGAGAAAGGCAATCACAGATTCATTAAAAAACTTATGGTTCACCAAATAGAAAGGGATGAGGATTGGATACATTGCCACATTGGGGTTAACAGAGATATACAAACCATGTGAAATATATAACCACCAAAGACGTACGGAAGACCAGGAGAAGACTACTCAACATTGTGTCATAACCTACATGGGAAAAGGATGCGAGGAACAATAGATACATGTATATGTGTGAAAGAACCACATCTTGCACACCTAGAACAAACAAACCATTGTAATCATATTTACTGGGATAAAAAATAAAAAGTAAACTACAAATATGAACAAGAAGTAATGAGACATAAACTTAAAGGGCTTTTCCCTGGCACATTCCATTCTAATTTACAACCTACAACACCACTTCCATTAAGGCTCTGTTTCCCTAGTAACCAAATATGGTAAAGGGGAAATGCTGCCACCTTGTGGCCGTTTCCTGCAAGAACAGCTTTAAACTCACAGCTAATGGTCACGTAACATTCCCAAGGACTCAGGGCTGTAAAGGACACCTGCCCTAAAAAATTGTGCTGAAGGAGGGAATGGACAAAACAATTCAAAACAGGCAAATGTTTCAAGAAGAGAGTATGAAGAGTTAAGTTTTACTCACGCTCTTTTAAAAAAAAAGGAAAATGGATAAAAGCTCAACCTCAGGGAGTGTTAGACCCATGCAATCTAATCTACAAAAAGTTTCAACTTACACCAGTCGCCTGAACATGAGCAAAAAGTCTACAAACAATAAATGCTGAAGGGGTTTTAGGGAACTGTGTACCCTCTACCTGCTGGTGAGACGTGAAGGGGTAACAGCCAATAATGAGAACAGAAAGGAGCTGTGTTTAAAAGTAAAACTGCAGGCACCATTCAATGCAGCAGGCGCACCATTGGACCTCTCACCTGAGAAGACAAGAATCGAGAAGACACAGGCCGCAAAAGCTGCAGTGCAGCCTTATTCACAATAGCCAAGACAGTGGAGCAATCAAAATGTCCAACAACAGGTGAATGGATAAAGAAGAAGTGGTCCATGTACACAATGGAATAATAGCCATGGAAAACAATGAACCACTGCTCTCTGAGGCACCACAAATGAGTCTGGAGATAATCACGAAACATGAGGTAAGTCGGAAAGCAAAAGACCTATATTCTATGATATCACTTATAGGCGTTATCTAATAACTGACACAAAGGAACATATTTCCACAGAGAAAGACACTCACAGACTTAGAAAACAAACTATGCTCATCTAAAAGGAAAGGTGGGGGGAATGGATAAATTAAGATTAGTGTTACTATATGTATACAAACACATATTATATCCATATCTCAAAAAGACCAACCATATAGCAAGGGAGGTCTGCGGAACCGTCAGTAACATTTTACATGGGAAGAGGATCTGTACTTGAATAGACATCTATAATGTACAAACGAACCAGATGGTGTACACCTAGGACAAACAATATTCTAAGCTTTACCCCAATTAAAAAAAAATTTTAAAACCAAGAAGAAATAATGAGACATATACTTATGGGGCTTTCTCCATGCACATTCCAATGTAATTTACAAACTAGGAACACGACTTCCAGAAAGGCTCTGCTGCCCTAGTACCCAGATATGGGAATGGAGATATGCTGCCTGCTTGAGGCCACTTCCCACAACAGCAGATTTAAACCCATTGCTAAAGGTCACTAAATATTCACCAAACTTGCAGTTCGGTAAAAGACACCTGCTTTCTAAAAAAATTCTGGAGTGGAAAATCGACCAAAAATTTCAAAAGAGGGCAACCTTCCAAGAACACAATTTCAAGAGTTCTATTGTACTCCCAATTGTTTCCTTTTTTTTTAACAGAAAAGAAAACGGTGGAGAAAAATGATGAGTTTTACGAATTTTCAAAGACATGCAAACCCAAATTACAAAAACCTATCAGCTCACAGCAGCCAGAAGGGCCATTAGCATAAATGCTGCAAACAATATATGCTGAAGCGATTGTGGAGAAATGCGTACCCTCGATTCTAAGGGGGACGTGGTAAGAGCCACTAATGAAAACACAAAGAAGGTGCTTTGAAAAGGGAAACACGGTGCTACCAGTCAATCAATCACACCCACTGCTGGGCCTATCACCTGAGAAAAAATGAGAATCGAAAAGTCACAGCCTGGCAATCCTGCACTCCAACAATATTTACCATAGCCAACACTTGGAAGCAATGAAAATGTCCATCAACCGAGGAATGCACAAAGTAGAAGTGGTCCACGTACACAGTGGAAAATTACTCCAATAAAAAATAAAAATTAAATGTAAAAATCCAACAAAAGTAAGGAGACATCAGCTTGTGTGGGTTTGTCCGGGCACACTCCACTCTAATTTATAACCGAGAAACACCACAGGCCGCAAGGGCTTTTCCCTAGTTACCAGGGTGGGGGACATAGAAAGGCTGCCGCCCTCTGGCAGTTACCTGCAAAAGCAGCTTTAAAGCCTGTGCTAATGGTCACTTCATAGGAACAAGTACTGCAGAACTGTAAATGAAACAGGCCCTCAAAATGTCTTGAGGGAGGTAAAGGCCAAAACATTTCAAAATGTGACACATACTTAAAGAGAACACTTTGAAGAACTAAGGGGTAATCACAGCTTGAAAAATAGCAAAGGACATGCCTTAAAGCTCAATTTCAACAGATTATGTGGCACATTCGAATTCAACCACAGAGAGGTATCAGCTCACACTTGTCAGAATAACCATCAGCAAGAAAACTACAAACAATAAATGCTGAAAGTGTTGTGGAGAAATGCATACCCTCAACTTCAAAGGGGACGTAACTTGGAAAGGGCCACGAATGAGAACAGAATGGAGGTGCCTTAAAAAGGTAAACATTGAGCTACTATATGATCCAGCAGGCCCACTCCTCGACGTAAAACCTAAGAAGAGAGAATTGGAAAGACACAGGCAGGCAAATCTGCACTGCACAGTATTACAATAGCCAAGATATGGAAGTAACCAAAAAGTCCACCAACAGATGGATGGACAAAGAAGAACTCCTCCATGTACAGATGGAATATTCGCTAGTGAAAAAAATGAAACAATGCCGTTTGCAGCACCATAGATGAGTCTAGACGTAATCACGCCACGTGTAGTAAGTGAGAAAGCAAAAGACACATATCCTATCATATCACTTTTAAGAGTTACTTAAAAATTGATACCAATGAAGATATTTCCACAGAGAAAGGCAATCACAGATTCATTAAAAAACTTATGGTTCACCAAATAGAAAGGGATGAGGATTGGATACATTGCCACATTGGGGTTAACAGAGATATACAAACCATGTGAAATATATAACCACCAAAGACGTACGGAAGACCAGGAGAAGACTACTCAACATTGTGTCATAACCTACATGGGAAAAGGATGCGAGGAACAATAGATACATGTATATGTGTGAAAGAACCACATCTTGCACACCTAGAACAAACAAACCATTGTAATCATATTTACTGGGATAAAAAATAAAAAGTAAACTACAAATATGAACAAGAAGTAATGAGACATAAACTTAAAGGGCTTTTCCCTGGCACATTCCATTCTAATTTACAACCTACAACACCACTTCCATTAAGGCTCTGTTTCCCTAGTAACCAAATATGGTAAAGGGGAAATGCTGCCACCTTGTGGCCGTTTCCTGCAAGAACAGCTTTAAACTCACAGCTAATGGTCACGTAACATTCCCAAGGACTCAGGGCTGTAAAGGACACCTGCCCTAAAAAATTGTGCTGAAGGAGGGAATGGACAAAACAATTCAAAACAGGCAAATGTTTCAAGAAGAGAGTATGAAGAGTTAAGTTTTACTCACGCTCTTTTAAAAAAAAAGGAAAATGGATAAAAGCTCAACCTCAGGGAGTGTTAGACCCATGCAATCTAATCTACAAAAAGTTTCAACTTACACCAGTCGCCTGAACATGAGCAAAAAGTCTACAAACAATAAATGCTGAAGGGGTTTTAGGGAACTGTGTACCCTCTACCTGCTGGTGAGACGTGAAGGGGTAACAGCCAATAATGAGAACAGAAAGGAGCTGTGTTTAAAAGTAAAACTGCAGGCACCATTCAATGCAGCAGGCGCACCATTGGACCTCTCACCTGAGAAGACAAGAATCGAGAAGACACAGGCCGCAAAAGCTGCAGTGCAGCCTTATTCACAATAGCCAAGACAGTGGAGCAATCAAAATGTCCAACAACAGGTGAATGGATAAAGAAGAAGTGGTCCATGTACACAATGGAATAATAGCCATGGAAAACAATGAACCACTGCTCTCTGAGGCACCACAAATGAGTCTGGAGATAATCACGAAACATGAGGTAAGTCGGAAAGCAAAAGACCTATATTCTATGATATCACTTATAGGCGTTATCTAATAACTGACACAAAGGAACATATTTCCACAGAGAAAGACACTCACAGACTTAGAAAACAAACTATGCTCATCTAAAAGGAAAGGTGGGGGGAATGGATAAATTAAGATTAGTGTTACTATATGTATACAAACACATATTATATCCATATCTCAAAAAGACCAACCATATAGCAAGGGAGGTCTGCGGAACCGTCAGTAACATTTTACATGGGAAGAGGATCTGTACTTGAATAGACATCTATAATGTACAAACGAACCAGATGGTGTACACCTAGGACAAACAATATTCTAAGCTTTACCCCAATTAAAAAAAAATTTTAAAACCAAGAAGAAATAATGAGACATATACTTATGGGGCTTTCTCCATGCACATTCCAATGTAATTTACAAACTAGGAACACGACTTCCAGAAAGGCTCTGCTGCCCTAGTACCCAGATATGGGAATGGAGATATGCTGCCTGCTTGAGGCCACTTCCCACAACAGCAGATTTAAACCCATTGCTAAAGGTCACTAAATATTCACCAAACTTGCAGTTCGGTAAAAGACACCTGCTTTCTAAAAAAATTCTGGAGTGGAAAATCGACCAAAAATTTCAAAAGAGGGCAACCTTCCAAGAACACAATTTCAAGAGTTCTATTGTACTCCCAATTGTTTCCTTTTTTTTTAACAGAAAAGAAAACGGTGGAGAAAAATGATGAGTTTTACGAATTTTCAAAGACATGCAAACCCAAATTACAAAAACCTATCAGCTCACAGCAGCCAGAAGGGCCATTAGCATAAATGCTGCAAACAATAAATGCTGAAGCGATTGTGGAGAAATGCGTACCCTCGATTCTAAGGGGGACGTGGTAAGAGCCACTAATGAAAACACAAAGAAGGTGCTTTGAAAAGGGAAACACGGTGCTACCAGTCAATCAATCACACCCACTGCTGGGCCTATCACCTGAGAAAAAATGAGAATCGAAAAGTCACAGCCTGGCAATCCTGCACTCCAACAATATTTACCATAGCCAACACTTGGAAGCAATGAAAATGTCCATCAACCGAGGAATGCACAAAGTAGAAGTGGTCCACGTACACAGTGGAAAATTACTCCAATAAAAAATAAAAATTAAATGTAACAATCCAACAAAAGTAAGGAGACATCAGCTTGTGTGGGTTTGTCCGGGCACACTCCACTCTAATTTATAACCGAGAAACACCACAGGCCGCAAGGGCTTTTCCCTAGTTACCAGGGTGGGGGACATAGAAAGGCTGCCGCCCTCTGGCAGTTACCTGCAAAAGCAGCTTTAAAGCCTGTGCTAATGGTCACTTCATAGGAACAAGTACTGCAGAACTGTAAATGAAACAGGCCCTCAAAATGTCTTGAGGGAGGTAAAGGCCAAAACATTTCAAAATGTGACACATACTTAAAGAGAACACTTTGAAGAACTAAGGGGTAATCACAGCTTGAAAAATAGCAAAGGACATGCCTTAAAGCTCAATTTCAACAGATTATGTGGCACATTCGAATTCAACCACAGAGAGGTATCAGCTCACACTTGTCAGAATAACCATCAGCAAGAAAACTACAAACAATAAATGCTGAAAGTGTTGTGGAGAAATGCATACCCTCAACTTCAAAGGGGACGTAACTTGGAAAGGGCCACGAATGAGAACAGAATGGAGGTGCCTTAAAAAGGTAAACATTGAGCTACTATATGATCCAG
>NW_028121650.1:0-22862 GCF_965194805.1 Balaenoptera borealis
GCGTGGACTACTGACATCCAGCTCTGATGTCCACAAATTCAAATGGCAAAAAGAAGAGTCTGTATTCCACCAGATTTTTGCCTTATGAAAAATTAATACCATTACAGGTATCCTTTTCTTTATAAACTTGAAATTATCCTGTTTAATTTTCAAAATAAATTTCTACTATATTCTTTTGC
Organism: Balaenoptera borealis; assembly: GCF_965194805.1. Lineage (NCBI taxonomy): Eukaryota > Metazoa > Chordata > Mammalia > Artiodactyla > Balaenopteridae > Balaenoptera > Balaenoptera borealis. The sequence goes on from NW_028121650.1 coordinate 180, forward strand.
ACTAATTTAAAAAATTAATTTAGTGATAGCTGATATCTTTGATTACTGATTTTCTAATCACGCTCAAAGTATATTTTCCACTTATTCATTTATTTTAAGTTCCTCAGTAGCCTTTCTTTCCCTCCTTCCTTCCTTCCTTCTTCCTTCCTTCCTTCTCTCTCTTTCTTTCTTTCTTTCTTTCTTTTCTTTCCTTCACTGCACTGCACAGCTTGCAGGATCTTAGACCAGGGCCCTGGCAATGAAGCGCCAAGTCCTAACTGCTGGACCGCTAGGGTTCAGGGAGTACCAGGGAATTCCCTAGCATTTATTTTTTTGATGTATTTTTCCACATTTCCTATTAGCTTTTTTCCCTAGATATTTACTCTCTTTACTCCTATTTTCTAATTAATTGTTTGTATATAGGCAAACTCCTAATATTGTATATTAATTTTGTACCCCCCCCCCCCCCCCGCTTCACTATATAACAGTGTTGGGATATTCTCTAGAGTTTAGCTAGTACCATTTCATCAACAAATAATGACAGTTTTACCTTCTCCTTTCCAAGTTTTTTAACTCATTTATTTTTTCTTTCTCAGGACTATTTATGTGCTATCATTCACAAGGACTCACAAGCTAAAATGTCATAATAACTTTGTGAGGTCGTTTTTGCAATTTTTCATGAAAGAGTCGTATTTTAGAATGTTTTGAAGTGCTGATGAACAGAATAAATGAAAGTGTAACTATGAAAAAAAAAAAAAGGAGAGTCTGTGTTCTGCCAGATGAGGTCTCCAGCCACTGGTGATGTGTTGGCAGAAAGTTTCCCCCAGTTGTACAGCCGGGAAGGTCACCGTCGTGGTGAGTGGTTCCTCTTGTGTGTTTGTTGTGGTCCCCAGAGAAAACTCTCCGGTAGCAACCCTGGCTGCCCTCATCAGTGGGCCCTGGAGACGCAGCTCCTCTGATTAACGCCCCGTCTGTTCCAAATGAGGGTGGGCGGGTGGGCCAGGGAGCCCAGGGTAGCTTTGCTGTGGGCCAGCGCTGGCTCCATTCCCCGCGTCTCCCGTAAGGTCGGGCTGGGACCCTCACCTGCAGCTGTGCGGCTCACGCCCGCAGGTGTTTGAGTTCCCTGGGCTGCAGGAAGTGGGGAGGACCGCGCTGTGACAGACGCTTCCCTTCTGGGTGTGGTGTGGGCCCCTGCGCTGCTGGGTCACTAACCCCTTCCTCTGATGCGCAGGGCCCACCCTCCTTAGAAGTCTGTTTCGGCCACACCTCTGCACAGTGTCCTGACCACTCACCAAGGGCAGACTGGGAGGAGGCACCTGGTCTGGAGTTCTGTGTCCTTCCTGACATATGTATCTGTATATATAGCATAACATTTACTACTTAAGCCATTTTGAGTGTATAGTTTGGTAGTATTAAGTACCTTCACGTTGCTGTGCTATCTTCACCAGCATCCGTCTCCAGAACATTTTAATCCACCCAAACTGAAACTTCGTACCCATTCAAAAGTATCTCCCCATTCCCCTCTACCCTGGAAACCTACTCTATTCTCTGCCTCTGTGAACTTGACTCCTCTAGGGACCTCATGTAAGTGGAATCCTACAGCAGAGGTCCCCAGCCTTTTTGGACCAGGGACCAGTTTCGCGGAAGACAATTTTCCCACAGACGGGAGAGGGGGATGGCGGGGCAGGGGGATGGTTCAGGTGGTAATGGGAGCAATGGGGAGCGATGGGGAGCGATGGGGAGCGACACGGAGTGGCAGATGAAGCTTCGCTTGCTGCCCGCCACTTAACCTCCTGCTGTGCGGCCTGGCACTGGTCCCCGGGGTTGGGGACCCCTGTCCTACAGGATTTATCTTTTTGTGACTAGCTTATTTCACTTTGCATAATGTCTTCAAGGTTCATCCATGTTGTAGCTCACATCACAATTTCCTTCCTTTTAAAGGCTGAATCATATCCCACTGTATGTATACATCACATTTAATTAACCCATTCGCCCATCAAAATACATTAATCCATAGTCTTTTTTTTTTTGTCTGTTTGCTTATATCTTTCTGATTCTATGCTTTTACTTTCTCTTTTCTTTTTTTTAAATTGAAGTATAGTTGTGTTGGTTTCAGGTGGACAGAGAAGTGATTCAGTTATACATATATATACAATATATATATACATATATTTTTCAGATTCTTTTCCCATATAGGTTATTACAAAATATTGAGTATAGTTCCCTGTGCTATACCGTAGGTCTTTGTTGGGGATCTATTTTATATATAGTAGTGTGTATATGTTAATCCCATTCTCCTAATTTATCTGCCCCCCCCTTCTACTTTGGTAACCATAAGTTTTTTTCTGTCTGTGGGCCCATTCTTGTTTTGTAAATAAGTTCATTTGTAATTTTTTTCAGATTCCACATATAAGCGACATCATATTTGTCTTTCTCTGTCTGACATACTTCACTTAGTATGATCATCTCTAGGTCCATCCATGTTGCTGCAAATGGCATTATTTCATTCTTCTACAGTCTTTTTAAGGGAATAAAACTTGCCTTCCCCTTCAGTCTCTACAGCATGGAGCTTGAAGACATTTTGAGATTATTCTAGACAAGTGGTTCTCAAACTTCAACGTGCATCCCCAGGAGGGCTGGTTAAAACACAGATTACTGGGTCCCACCCCCTAAGTTTCTGATTCAGTAAGTCTGGGGGGGCCTGGGGATTTGCATTCCTACCAATTTCCCAGTTGGTACAGATACTGCTGGTCCGGGGACCACACTTTGAATAACGACTGTTGTAGAGATTCAGTTACTTTCTTTTCCAACTGCTACTGACTACGCATTGTAGGGTAGCTACCCACCCACATACACTTCTGGGGGAACCTAATCATGCACAATCCTTGTTGTCCCAAAGGACCAGGTGTTGACCTAAAAGGTCATCCATCAGTAAGCTAGCCTCTGACCTTTGACTTGTGTGACCTCACTCAAAATGGTGAGCTGGACCAATCCGTCAGGAATTTGAATGAGGTGACGTAGAGGGCGGTTGACCAGCAGAGATGGGGCTGGTGTGACCATCACGGGCCTTGGTTGGCTGAAGCCCAGAAAGTTACCGGTTGAGGAAAAAGTAGACACTCACCCAGAAGCAGAGACCCGACTGCCTACCTTTTGTTAAGCTTTCCCCCTTCTCGCTGCTTGCTCCCTGCCCCCTGAGCCCATCCCCTCTGCCAGAAAGAATTGGCCCCTGGGCTTGAATTTCAGTGAAGCCATGAACAGAAAATGCACCATGAAATTACATGGCTCCTGCAAAAGAGGCGGCCATCTGCTTTTTCTTTAGGCCTTCCCCTACAGTCTGGTGTTATCTCCCCTTCCTGGTGATATTGTACATATTTAAGAAAAAGGAAGGCTTTATTTAAAAAAAAAAAAACAGAATGCAGGCTATTCGGCACTAGTAAATTCCCCAAGGCATTTGTGGACACTCTACCATTTTCTAGATATGCGTACTAGTAATTTGTTAACTTAATTGTTTCTAGTTTCTCCCATCCCAGTTTTGGAATGGGAATATTGTCCTTTGCTGCATTTCTATAAGTTGCTCTATATGTGTAAAGATTTATACACAATGATTTGCTTCAAATTCTACACAATTCTACCGTAGCTTTTTCTCACCTTAATCTTCTTTCCCACATTTCTGAGCCTTGGGGAAAATGTGATTTCCTCTTTTCTGGTGAATAATACAAAAAAAAAAACCCAATTAATAGCAGGTGAGATAATAGGCAAAAACCAAACAAATTTTAAAAAAACACTTCACTCTAAAATAAAGTCTATTTGAAACCGCACAGGTTTTACTTTAGACTCTAAGGGAGCCCAGCTGTGGTTAAGCACAGCGAAAACAAGAAGACATTTTGGTTCCATTTCTGAAGATGAACTTTGAAGATGTACTTTGAAAACGCCATGTTATGTCTAAACAAAAGGAAGCTGATGTTACAAGGCGCATTTTCATCCTGTCTTTTTTATTGTTTCCAGACACTAGCGCTGTCCCCTTGTACAGCGTGTCCTGTTTTCCCAAGAGAGGCTGGGACGCTCTCTCTAAACTTTCCTGGATAAGCTGAAATGTGAGACAGTCCAGGAGTGGACACCTGATATTTCGCAAATTATCAGCTTGGTGTTTTGACCTGGCAGGGCTTTCTCTGTGTGTTCCACACAGGCATTCCCTTATTCCCTCATTCTTTTTTAAAAAATTTTTATTGAAGTATAGTTGATTTACAATGTTGTGTTAGTTTCTGCTGTACAGCAAAGTGAATCAGTTTTATATATATATATATATCTCCACTCTTTTTTAGATTCTTTCCCCATATAGGTCATTACAGAGTATTGAGTAGAGTTCCCTGTGCTGTACAGTAGGTCCTTATTAGTTATCTATTTTATATACAGTAGTGTGTATATGTCACTCCCAATCTCCCAATTTATCCCTCTCCCCCCCTCCCCCTTGGTAACCATGTTTGATTTCCCCAATGAGATGTAAAACTCTCTCTTTTACTGACACACACAGCACATTTTGATGGAAACACAGCGGTGGGCAGAAGTGGTCAGGGAGGGGCCGTCAGGGGCGGGAAGCTGCAGCCCACTGCCAGGGTGGGCCAGGCTTGCATGGGGAGGGCAGAACCTTCTGCAGAGACCAGTCTGGAAAGACCTAGACTGTGCATCACGCAAGCAGCCCAAACGAAGAGGAAAAGAATACTTGACCTCCACACTTTTACAGGTTTGGAACAGAAAGAGGGTCAGCCTGCAATCAGGACCCAGGTTTGCTGAAAATTTAGGTTCATGAAGCAAAGAACAGGCATCCTTGCATAGCTGGTACAAAAAGGGACACAGAAAAAATATAGAACCAGATTTTAGTTTCTTAGACACACTGGCAAAGGGTTATCACTCATTCGGTATTCAGAAGGAAAAAAGGATGCCTGTAAAAAGTCTGGGGCTATCTATTTATCATTTATCTATCTATCTATAAACTTTATTTCTTAGAACGGATTTATAGAAAAATTACAAATGTAATATGGAGCAGTCCCATTTACCCGATATCTAGTTTGCCCTATTTTTTGGAATTAATGATACATGATTATTGATACATTATTATGAATTAAAGACCATTATTATTATTAACTATCATTAGTACCTAAAGACCATACCTTACTCAGATTTCCTAGGTTTTTACCTGATGTCCTTATTTTCTATCCCAGGATCCACATTACGTCCGTTACACGTTACATTACATTTCATCATCATGTCTCCTTGGGCCCCTATTTTATACAAATTCATTAAACAATTAACACGTGGCAGGGAGGTCTCATGGAAGAATACCGGCACAAACATTGCGCCAGATCCCTGCATCACCCTCATCAAGCCCTGAAGTTACAAGAAGTCCCTTTGGGAGGATTATGATTTTTGGACTGGGTGACCCTCTGCTGCTCACTTGACTTCTCTGAAATTTTGCAAGAGTCGAGTTTTATGGGGGCGGCTCTACATCGGTGCCTGAGCCCAGAGCGTGTGATGCGAATGGCAGGAAGAGTTGTCCCCGTGTCTGTTCCCAAGGACAGCAGAGAGTCACATGGCATGTTCACCACATCAAACTCCCGCGCCCAAATAACAAGCAGCCTAAGTGCGCGTTTGGCAAGGGCTGGGCCAGGGCGGAGAAGGATTCCTTAATAGCTGCGCCAGATTCTTGCTAAAGGGGAGGATGGCCTGTTTTAGCCGCCAGCCCCAGCGGGGCAAGGTCTTCTCTCTGCTTCGATGTTTATGGCAGGTCTTTAGTGTAAGCTGGGGACCAGGGTAGGAACCAGGGCCACCAGCTATATCACCCACATGACCTCCAACAATTTATTAAATATCTCTGAGCCAGACTGATCATTTCCATCCCTCCCAGAAGTGGGAGAGAGAACTGAGAGACTAAGTCCTGGGGCAAGTTCTTTCCACGTGCGTGCAGCAGGTGTGTATTGAGCACTTACTGTATACTGGGCACGATGCTAGGTGCTGAGAACATGGGGGCGAAGAGGATGCATTTCTTGCCCTCATGGGATCCCCCAAGTTCTGATGCCACACGAGGATTTCAGTCTGAGCATCTTGGACAGTAGTATTGCCACATCATTACTCCATATATTTAAGGAAAATTGTAAATCTGGTTTGCATAGGATATTGAGCATTGAGTTGCTTTCTTCTAAAAACGCTGCCAGAATGATTAACTGAAAAATCCCCTAAAAACCTGAATGGACAGTAAATGTGGCTGGGGTAAATGTTTACCAGATTCCTGAGAACTGAATTTTTATTGACTTGTTTCTCCTGGCAGAAACCTGCTAACAAAAAATCAAAATATTCCTAATGGTCATACTGTCTTTGACTTAAAGCGTCTTTCGTCTTTAGGAAGGTGGAGGTCACGAGCCTCCCTTTCTGCCCAACCAGGAAATCAGGAAGCCTGGGGCAGGAGCCTCTGGAATCAGAGCCTTTGGTTGACCCCAGGGCAAGTGACTTAAAAGAGTCTCGAAGATTCCATTTCTTCATTTTTAAAATGTGTGTAATGCTTGCTTTGGCTTCATGTGTCAGCTGCTGTGTAAAATCAATGAACCCATGCCTATAAATATCTCGGCCCAGGCTTGGCACACAGTAGGTGCTCAAAAAAACCGGGCGCTCCACTGCTTAGCCCTGGCTTCCCCCTTTGTGAAAATGGAAATACTGCCACCTACCTTGTAGGTGTTGTGAGCAAGCAAATGACTTGAAATAAGGTCTCTGCTGGGCTGAGTCCCGGGCTCTGCTCGAGAGGGACATTTGTGGATGACGGAGGGTCTCAGAAGGAGGCTGGACACGTCATCAAATACCCCTCCAGTGACCAGCTGAAGAACGTGCGTTCACCTGCCCCGGAGAGGCGGTAGGTTCTCCGCAGATGTATCCAATGAGCCGACAAAACTCAGTAGAAGGCAAAGAGTCTGTGTCAAGCCCTGCAGTGGCCGGAGGAAAGGGACAGGGGGTTAACCGGTACCCATCAAGAAAGAGCTTCTCTTCTCTTCCTCCCCTGCTCCAAGCTCGGAGGAGAGGATAGCTTCGCAGAGGAAGGAATTAAGAGAATAGAGAAAAACCCAGCATGCCCTCCTTCTGCCGTTAGAGCCTGTAACTCGGCTGTAAAGCCCCCTCCCCCCCGACCCATCTGCAGACCGACAAGCCAGGGGAATAGCAGACCCCAGTGATAACATACATAAAGTGCTCAGTCCAGAGCCTGGCTCTTAGTAAGGACTGAGCAAAACAGTTTTCTTTTCACCTTGACCTTTCTCATCATTCTTCTAAGAGCTATAGCAGTTTCCAAGGGAAACATTCAAAAGAGGAAAGAGATGCTATTGCCCTGTTTGACCCCACTGACCGGGTGGACGCCATCAGTTTAGCAATAGCTCTCTAATCATCATCTCGTGTGTCCCTCCTTCCTTGCCGTGCTGTCTGGTCCATGGTAAATAAATATTTGCTGAATGTTATTTATTTATTTTTATTTTGGCTGCGCCAGGTCTTAGTTGCAGGATCTTTGTTGCGGCATGCGGACTCTTAGTTGCAACATGCATGCGGAATCTAGTTCCCCGACCAGGGATTGAACCCTGGCCCCCTACATTGGGAGCGTGGAGACTTGACCGCTGGACCACCAGGGAAGTCCCTTTGCTGAATGTTACTGATGCAGGTTCTGGAGGAGGTTCACAAGCTAAAATCTACATGGTTTTTTTTCTGTTCACTGGTGTTATATTACTGGGGATTGAACTCTTGATAGGTATTGCCGAATTGTCTCCCAGCGACTGTATCAGTTTACATCCTTTGTGGTGTTGAATGATACCGTTAAAAAGAGTAGTCTCTCTAGCAGGTGAAACATGGTCTATCACTGTCTTATTTTGCAGTTCTTTGTTACTAGGAAGGATGAATACTTTTGTTTCCATCAAGAATAAGTAAACAGGGCTTCCCTGGTGGCGCAGTGGTTGAGAATCTGCCTGCCAATGCAGGGGACACGGGTTCGAGCCCTGGTCTGGGAAGATCTCACATGCTGTGGAGCGACTGGGCCCGTGAGCCACAACTACTGAGCCTGCGCGTCTGGAGCCTGTGCTCCGCAACAAGAGAGGCCGCGACAGTGAGAGGCCCGCGCACCGCGATGAAGTGGCCCCCACTTGCCGCAACTAGAGAAAGCCCTCGCACAGAAATGAAGACTCAACACAGTCATAAATAAATAAATAAATAAAGAACGTGAATTCTTTAAAAAAAAAAAAAGATACAAGATTTTCTGTTCAGAATGATCACAATGATGCAAACTTAAAACCATGCACAGAGGGTTTTCTGGCTCGAGATGGCGGAGTGAATATGCAACATTATTTTCACTGTAACAGGAAGTACTGGTGGTCTTTGAAATCTCAGATTATCTAGGCAGAGCGTACTTTCCCATCCTTCCTTGACCTTGGCGAATGCCCAGTGATCGAGCTGGAACCTTACAGAACTCAGCTTCCTCCCATCTTTGCCCACCTCCCACTTCCTGGCCACGCCACCCCCGTTTTAGATGTTAATCGATTCAATCTTACAGATGCTAAGGCCGCTCGCCTTCCACGCACACATCTGGTGAGATGGGTGTTTCCCCGGCTGGCTTGCATGTTACCAGCATCTGTCAACCCTATTTAGTCTTTAATTGCTCTTGGGGCATTTGCAGGAAAAGCCTGCCTTGGGATCCACACACTCATATGAAAACAGTGCAAAGCACTCCCAGGCTGGAGTGCATTTGGAAAGAGTGGTGAAAGTTGATTTTTTATTATTTATTGCTGAGCCGCTGAGTCATCATAAAATCAGTGTCCAGCTGAGGCTCCCTTTGGTCCTGTTCAGCCAGCTGTCACCCTGGTGGAGCGGTGGTGCCGAGGCATCTGAAGAAATCAGAAAAAAAAAAAAGGGAGGCCACCAAGTCCCCTGACGCCATTGATTCATTTTATGATGCAAACACCTGTCGTTTTATATTAGCTGCCTTGTGACGGTTGCACCTAAAAACAAAAGCAGCATTTGCAGCACCTCCAGGTGCAAAGGCACTGGAAGGGTCTGAATACAACACCAGAGACAGAACAGCTATGAGTCACTGAAGATTGACTTTGATGCCCTGCAGGTGGAAAATAGGGATTCCTCCCAGAGACGGATGGGGTGTGGGCACCAGTCTTTAACTCCCTCCACCCACCCAATAAATGAGCCAGACAAACAGGCACCAGGAAATCTCTACATTGGCAGATGGCACAAAGTTCCCCAGCAAGTGCCTGGCCAGGCCGATGGGGATACACTGCAGGAAAAGCTTTGGAGTCTGTGTTAATGGGCAGGAATGTGGTGGATGAGTTTCAGTGAGGTGAAGTATCTGGTAATGAATCCACTCGGGGCAGGCATAATGCGCTCTGCGTATTGGTTATAGCCTTAGAAAGAGGTCTGGCCGTGTCGGGCTGGGGTTTTAGGGGTGATCTGCTCTATGCTGTTAGGACTATCACGAAAATATTGGCCAGCACCAAAATGAGCGTTGGTGACAAGGTGGAGAATCTTATTCTCCCCTGGTCCTAAGATCTGCAACGCCATGGGCAGCTTTATTTGCCCCATTTCCACGAAGACCTCGTTTTTCAGTGATGTTAATAACCCTTCCTTTGAATCAGCAAGCAGTGACTCCACATCTGTGCCTCTGACCGTTTCTGGATTCCATTGTATCCAAACCTCCTCAACCAGCAGGGAGTAGAAGACAGGGCCTCTGCTTGGGCACAGAGCTGGCCTTCTCCCCTCTTTGCTTCCAGGGATTGTCTGGGTCTTGGCTAGAGGGTCTCCAGGTACCAGCTCCTTCCTGCCCCGTGCCTTTGGGAGCAATACTGTAGGAGGAGAAAACAAACATAACAGCAAAATGATGTCTCAGTGGACATTTGTTGGTTGCCTTCCTTCATCCACTGCCTTTTCTCCCCTTCCTAGTGGGACCTCAAATTTTAAAGCCATGTGACTTCGGGTGAGACTGATCCCACCCTCAGCACTAAGGTGGATCCTAACTGGGTTAATACAATGCCCTCATCCCGTTTCCCTGGCCACTGTATTTGGTTCATTGATGAGCATTTAATTTTAGGCCGAGGAACTGAGAGGAGACATTTGCTAGGGGCATCTGGGAAAGAAATTTCTTTTATTTTCCCAAAGGAGTTGCAAGCCACTCTTCTCCTAATGAGAGGGGAGCCAGCCTCTGAGGGAAGCTGACATGGTAAAAGGCAAAGAGGAGAGAGAGAAATAGAAACTGGGATCTAGGTGACATCATCAAGCTGCTGGATCAAGCCATACCTGAAGTCCACATACCTCTAGACTTTTAGTTTTTATGTTGAAGCATATGAAATTGCCAGTACTTATAATTATCCTAAGGCACACAGCAGCAAACACATCCCAAGGGATTCTTTGAGACGAGACTACCAAATTTTGTGTGCGTATCAGCTGTTCACTTTGCACTTTGACCTTTCCACCAGCTACAAGCTAGGTTTCCCAAGCTTAGCTTAGTCACCCTTTAGTTCATCCTACATACTCCCTTCATATTAATTTTGCTTCAACACTGCAGTTTCCACACTTGTGCTTCAAAGCCAACAATGGTGCTTTAGGGCTTTCTGCGTGAAGGATAAACACAGTTGCCTGGCCTTACTCCACTAAGCTTTTCTAACCTTATTTTCCATGACTCCCAAATAGAAGAACCCTCCATTCCACTCAAACTAGGCTTCATTCTGACCGTAGGCTGTGCCACCTCCACCACGACCCTATAATTAATTTTCTTTCTGCTTACACCTCTGTCTGTCTGTCTGTCTCTCTCTTTCATTGCCCCTCCTGGTATACTTAAGGCTATGTTGGGGCAACTTATATTTAACGAGTTCTTTAACCAGATCTTTCTCTCCAATGAATTCCTATCACTCTTGATATCTATGCCACGCAATCTTTAATTAATTACATATTAATGGCTTCACACCTACAAACCCAACCTCTTAAAGTTACATGGACCATATATTATATCTGTTTCATAAACTTCTTAACTAGCACAGTTTGGTGCACACAGCAGAAACAAAGGTATAAATGTTAAATAACTGACATTGTCCAGACTTAAACATTTAGGCCACTCAACTTAGCATTGGGTACAAATGAGCCCAGAAGCCAAACGATGAGGGTTTATCCAAGCTGATGTTCTGAACTTGAGACCTTCTGCATGTTTCCTAGGAAAGTTTCATCCAGCAAGATCATTTTTCCAACATCAATTCTAAAGGTTTTTTTTTGATGTGGACCATTTACAAAGTCTTTATTGAATTTGTTATAATATTGCTTCTGTTTTTTTTCATATTTTGGTTTTTTGGCTGTGAGTCCTGTGAGATCTTAGCTCCCCAACCAGGGATCGAACCTGCATTCCCTGCATTGGAAGGCAAAGTCCTAACCACTGGACTGCCAGGGAAGTCCCTGACAACAATTCTAACACACTTTCCCGTGTTCAGGCAAACCTGTGGGTTTCAGCCCAGACAATGAGAGGGAAACATTGATACTTTAACCCAAACACAGCTTAAGAACCCTTGGAGGGTTCAGACAGACAGAACTGAACCAAGGCTTTTTGCAGTCTGGCTTCTGTTTCTCAAGCTCTCGGTGGAGAGACAACTTCCTTCGAATCCCATAAGACACTGTGGATACTGAACAGACTTACAAACCCAATCGAATGAGCTAAGCGTCCACGGACCCAGAAACACCAAACCTATGTTTTTCTTAAAATAAACAAGCATAAAGCATTTAAACAAGAAGGTTCTCAGGGGCAAACCCTAGTTGGATTTTACCAGATCTTAAAACACTTGAAACATAGTCAAAAGACTTTTTGCTAATCCCAAGACATTTGCAAAAAGGTTCTACCTTTTTGTGGCCTCCTGGCTCTTCCAGACCCCCATGGACGCACCTGTCTACCCGCGGACAAACCCTCCAGCTGCTCAAGACAAGTAAACTCATCAAGGAACCATAGGAGTGGGCAGTGGACAGCACAGATGGGTACTGGGGGCGCTATTCATCATAAATGTCCTTGTTTATCCTTTTCCGCCATCAGGGATGACTGTGAGCAGATACTTTTCTGTCTTACACTTTGAATTCTCAAAAGAAAGAAGAGTAATACATGCATCGGTAGGCTACTTTAGTGTTCCATAAACCTTAAGCTGCCAGGACGTTTGCTTCTATCATGAAATCTCTTCAAATTCCACTGGCTCTTATTCTTTATCATAATTCTTTGAATATCTGAAACCTGTGATGTTTAAGCGAGTCTTCTCTGTTAGGGGTTAAGTCATCATATTTGTTTTTCTCCCAGTTATAATTTTCTAACACTGTCATCTTCTTTCGAGTTTCCTCTATTTTTGTTTCCCTAGGGGCATCCTTTGGGACAGAAAGTGAGTTTAACCCTTAGACATTGACACCTATTTTCCTCTGAGTTTCAACTTCAGGGGGATTTCAGAGCAATACTTACCAAGGTAACTCTGTGAACTCACCCATTCTCTGCAGCTTGGGGAGAATTCCTAAATCTATTTCATTTATTCAGCCATACTTGGTAGGACTCAACTAAAAGAATCTTATTAATTGAAACATCTGACAGTAGGTTGGATTTTAGTTTAACTGGAAGATCCTGTATAACCCAGGGAAATAAGACAACTGGAAAGTTTGCATTTTATTTGGCAGTTTTTTATAGTTCCCAGATCTTGTAAAAAACATGGGGGAGGCGGGGTGGCAGGATAAAGCAATACAGTTTTTAAATCAAATGAAAGCTGAATGTGGACGAGGCCAAGGTTTCTTGCCTATCGCTAACCTCCATGAATAAGAGAGAAGAAAATTTCCTTCACTCTGTTGAACAGAATATTACACTGGAAAACTATTAATTTTAGGTGCTGAAAATCAGCTATTTCCTGTAACATACACTGGTCCATACTTTTTTTTTTTTTCACAAAACTGTTATTGTTTCTATTACAAAAGTCACACAAGTTCATTCTGGAAAATTTTTTGAAAAAAAACCAGAAGCAAAATGAAGAAAATTTAAAATTGCTCAAAGCTCACTGCATGGAGAAATTCAATTAATGAAAAATTAGTGGTTTAATAATTAATAAAGTGTATAAATGTCTAGTACTTTTATCTCTATTTTCTCTCTTATATTCTTTCTATCTTTCTCTCTTGCAAAAACTAAAATTGAAATTATACTGGACATTCTGCTTCATAACTTACTTTTTTCATGATAGAAGTTATTCCTAAATAGGATTTTTTTTTTTCTGGCTGAGATATAAGGTTATAGTCTAGTCCCCGTAATGCTTTTCTACCATAACAAACATCCTTGGATCTAAATCTTTATGCCCAGACAAGGTCTCTCCTTATGAGGCATTTCTGGACGAGAAATTGCTGGGTCAAAGGAGATGCAGAATTCTAGGGCTTTGGGGTAAGGGTTGCCTAGCTGCCTTCTAGAAAGATCAAATAATTTCGCACATCCACCAGCACGGTATAAATATTTCCTCATACAAATTCTGGATATTTTAATTGAAAATTCAAATTGATAGATACAAAATAATAGCTCATTATCTTATTTGATTATTAATGAGCTTGAATATTTTCATATAAAATACTGCCATTATATCCATACTGTTGTACATCCCAGTAAGACGTAATTTAAAATTAGTTATTCATTTAATTTTTATATAGTAAGAATAGCAACTCTATGCTTTCTCTCATATGTTGAAAATATCCCACATATAACAAGGTCCTACTGCATAACACAGAGAACTATATTCAATATCCTATGATAAACCATAATGGAAAAGAATACAAAAAAAAGAATGTATATATATGTACAATTGAATCACTTTGCTGTATAGCAGAAATTAACACAACATTGTAAATCAACTATACTTTAATTTAAAAAAATTTTTTAATTAAAAAAAGAAGATATTCCTTTCAATCTAACAGCAGCTGGGCTAGTAAACAATGCACAGGTTACCAGGTAAGAACAGAGCATCTTATTCTGTTCAATCAGAGGCTGTTTACCCTTTAACAGTCTCCTGCACAGAGGTTCATGCCCAAGATGGGTTTAGACTAGGTTGCTTCTGAGTTCTTTCTTATACCTGACATTCTTCCTCCTTTCCTACACCTAGAAATAAAGCATCCTTGGTCCATTAGGACAAGGAGCAGAGTGGAGAAGCATAGGGACCAGTGGCCTTGCCGGCTGGGCTGTGACAAAGTGGCTCCGAGTCTGCTCATTTCTCCTCTGTGGGGTCCCACGTGCCTGCCACACCCCTGCCACGCTGGCCATGACCGCCACCCTCCTTCCTACAACACTTGTACGACTTCCCTTTAATGCTTCTGTGGCGCGTTGGAACTTACAGCCAGAAACTGGATTCTTGCACCTACGTGTGCGAGTTTCCTCTGGCTGCTGTAACAAAGTGACACCAACTGGCTTCAAACAAGGGACCTTTATTCTCTCACAGTTCTGGAGGCCAGGAGTCCTAAATCAAGGTGTCAGCAGGGCCATGCCCCCTCTGAGACTCCGAGTAAGCTCCTTCCTTGCCTCTTCCCAGCTCCTGGTGGCGGCTGCCTGTCCTTGAAGCTCCTCGTTTGCAGCTGCATCACACGAGCCTCTGTCCTCAGCATCTCTCCTTGCATCTTCTCCTCCCCTGTTAGAGCTCTCGTGTCTCTTGTCCTGGACCATGAGCTCCCGACGTCAGGGCCCATCTCATACCCACTCCTCTACCTCAAGAAGCACCTGGTACCCGATACGCAGAGGGAGCTCTTTGGATGCATAGTGAACGAAGATGAATTAATTCTATGGCTTCTCTTTATAGCCCACGTCTTGAATTCTCCTGGATATTTTATCATCAGCTCTTCCTCTGAATACCCCTCATATACCAAATACACTCCCCAAAGTGGACCTTCTCCAGGGTTTTCTTCTCTACTTTCCTTCATTCTCGCTGTATTCCCTCCCCTGAGTTGTCCTGTTACCACCACTGTTGCGTGGATCGACTCATAAACCTACCTGCCTTGTTTCAACCCTTCCCTTGAGCTCAGAGCTATATTTCTACCAGCCCGCTAGAGTGAATAGGAGCTTTGCTCAAATTCTAAAGCCAGCATGTCTAAAACGACACCGCCACCTCACCTGGTCCCCTGGTTCTTGGTTTCTGACGTCCCAGGCACGAATTAGAATCAACACCTATTGGCCAGTAATTCTAGAGACGTGGGCCCCGGCACGAGGGCCATCCCCAACTTTTGTGGGTTCCGCGCTGGAGTGGCGTTTGTCACCCATTGTTTTCCCTTCAATTTTGCCACTGCTTCGCTCAAGATTTTGGTGTCTCTCACCCACTCTTGTGGTAGCATCCTGACAGGTCTCCCTCGCTTCCTGTCTCTTGCTCTGCTATCCATCCTTCAGCAGAATGATGTTGAGAGAAGTATCAGATGGCATGATTCTCGTGCTTGAAAGCCCCCGGGCTTGCATTCAGGGGGTCCTCCTTTTGGGATGGGAACGGATGTTGGCTGTGAGCCTGGGAAGTGGAGTGACACTGCAGTTTGTTCAGCTTGATTTGCTGTGTTCGATGGACCCTGCTCGGCTTTGCTGGAGTTACCCTGTTTCATCCCGGTCCTCAGGCTCTGGGCCCCCAGGTTTTTCAGGAGGTGCCAGAGCTCCGCCAGTAACACCTACGAAAGGTCATCGCTTTGACCTCATGATTATTGTGTAAGCTCGTTAAGGGCAAAGATCAAATCTTTTGTCGAGCTACACTTACTTCTCAGCTGCATTTAATGTAAAACTGGGCAGCAGAGGCCTCTGAGGAAATCCTTCTGAAAGAGCCGGTGTGAGAAAGATAAATAAATAGCAGAGGCCCCTGGGCTGAAGCAGCAGGGCAGGGCAGCTCTCCGAGGCTGCAGACGCCGAGGTGAGCTTGGCTGCAGAAGTGCCGGGCCCGTGATTGATGGAGGCAGTTTGCATCCGGGCTTCTAACCAGACCCCCTCACCTTGCGGAATATAGAACTGAAGGCATCCACTGCTCCCTGAAGCCAGTGTTTTCCCGGGACGGGGCAGCATTGTGTTCTACTTACTGAATGGGAGGCTTTCTCTTCCCTTCCCCGTCACCAGGGCATCCGATCACCAGCCTGCGCCAGGCTACACCGGGCTCCCTCCTCCCTGTTCACTGTTCATGATTTTCATGTGTTTTGGGGCTGTTTTCAAGTGCCCCAACCCCCAGCCTCTGCTCAGTGGAGCTATAAAAGCAGAAAGCCTTTCATCTCTTCGCCAGCAACAGCCCTCCCTGCTCCCTTGATCGTTTGGCGAACTTGCCTCTGAACTCGGTCCAAACTGTCTGTCTCCTTGGGATTCCACGTCTCCTCGACCGAGATCAGCCTCCCAGGTGTGCTGGATGATTAGCACGGAGGAAGGAGTTATGTACACCGTGATTAGCGCAGTAATAACAGCGATATTAATAAGAGCAAGAGCCTGACGATGACAGAGCACCTGGGCTACGGTGATCTCGAGGAAGATGCACTTTTAACCCCGGGGAGCCCAAGTTGTCCTCTTTTTATTGTAACACTTCCGGTTCTTTCTCTCATTCCAACAGTAATCTGTGTCCATTGTGCAAAGCGTGAAAAATTCAGAATGATAGAAATAATTCAGGATACGTTACCCATACTCCTGCCATGCAGAGGTAACCGCTGTTAATACGTTGGTGGTTTTTTGGTCCAGATTTAGTTGATGCACAAGCTCTCAGATTCACACATGTAAATACACTGGCAGAGGTGGGTTTCATGCTGTATATAAAACTGTGTGGCACCAAAGGGGAAACATGAGGGGAAGTGATAAATGAGGAGATTGGGATGAACATAAACACACTACTGTATATAAAATAGATAACTAACAAGGACCAACTGTATAGCACAGGGAACGCTACTCAATATTCTGTAATTACCTATAAGGGAAAAGAATCTGAAAAAGAATGAATATATATATACATATAACTGAATCACTTTGCTGTACACCTGAAACTAACACAACATTGTAAATCAACTATATTCCAATAAACATTAATTGAACAGCTAAAAAAAAATTTTTTTTTTTTTTTGGGGCTTCCCTGGTGGCACAGTGGTTGAGAATCTGCCTGCTAACGCAGGGGAAACGGGTTCGAGCCCTGGTCTGGGAGGATCCCACATGCCGCAGAGAAACTAGGCCCGTGAGCCACAACTACTGAGCCTGCGCGTCTGGAGCCTGTGCTCCGCAACAAGAGAGGCCACAATAGTGAGAGGCCCGTGCACCGCGATGAAGAGTGGCCCCCGCTCGCCACAACTAGAGAAAGCCCTCGCACAGAAACGAAGACCCAACACAGCCAAAAATAAATAAATTAATTAATTAAAAAAAATTTTTTTTTGAATAAATAAAATTGTGTGTCCTCTTTTTCCTTCAATGTGATATCCCACAGACGTTTCTAGGTCATGAGATAGTCTTCTACAGCATAATTTTAATGGTTCTATAGAAATATATATTCGATGATGTATTTGGCCATTTCCTTACGGTTGAGCCCATGGGTGGTTTCTGAGCTGTGTCGTTATGAAAATACTATAGGAAAGGAGCAGGGGACAGAGCACATAAAGTGACCTGTAGAAATAGCTTGCCATCCGGAGAATTGCTGGGGGAAACTCAATTCCCACTTTCTGCATTCCTACTCACCGGAAAATGGAGTAGTTTGGCATTGAGCCAGTCAGATGGGGCAAGGGGAGCAGCTCTTTGAGTGGGAAGGGGTTTGGACCAATCTTCCATGTCTTTATACCTCACAGTGTCCTAGAGATGGGAAGACGGAAGGGACACAACCAGGAGAGTTAGCAATCTTGCCCACGTAGCCCCAGGAAGGCGGGAAAGAGAAACTCACTCACATCTCAGAGTTCAAGTGGGAGTTACTATCCCAGTGAATATGAACCCATGACCCACCCTCTGGGAGATAAACCAACATGGTGAGCAGATTATCTTCATGGGCGCAAAATGTTCTTTGGAGGAAGAGAATGTAGCAGGTCAAAACTCTTGCAGTATAAAAAAAAATTACCTGCTTCTGTTTTACTTTCTTTTTTTAACTGGATAAGAAAAATCCAATCCCTCCTAAGTTGGGATGGGGATTAACTTGAAAGTGGGCGTGAGGGATCTAATGGAAGGATGAAAATGCCCTAAAACTGATTATAGTGATGGTTGCACCTCTCAGTAATGGTCCTAAAAAAATCATTAAATTGTACACTTGAAATGGGTAAATTTTATGATAGGTAAGATATGTTTCCAATAAAACTACTTAAAAAAGTAAAATTTAAACCCCTACCTAAAAGAAAAAAAAAATAAAGTCTCGTGTAAAGCCAAGACAAGAGACTTTTTAAAGGGTTGACTAGGACTAGGTTGGGAAACCAGGGAGGCCTTGTGGGAAGCAAGATGCCGAGATGCAAGGTGGACATGGTCCCACGTGGCACCAGAGGCAGGAAGCTGTACCACAGCCAACTGAATGCAGCAGAGAGGCTCTCAGCCTTGCTTTCATCTGCTCTGTTGTCCCTGGCAACCTCTGCTAACTCTGCCCAGTGAGTCATTGTACCTTCAGGTACAAAGAACGGCTGTCTGGAACGAGAACAGGCTTTGACCTTTGCTGACTGTGTGACTTCGGGTAAATCATTTCACCTTCCTGAGACTTGGATGCCACGTGCGGAGAATGAAGGATAATGTCTGGCTCTCGAAGGCCTGTTGAGTTGTAACATTTCTCTAATGCCATGATTCATGCTTTATAAATGGTTATAAACAAATCCTAGAGCCAATTTTCTAGTTTTCTCCTGTGCCCAAGGACAAACATAAATTATATTTAACTGGTGAGAACTATAGCTAACTCACAGGTATATCATGAGATTAAATGAAATAATAGACCTGAAAGGAATGTGATGGAGAAAAAAATACCTAAAACCCTATGGGGATTTTTACCCTATTTTTAGGTAAAAATACCTAAAACCCTATTAAAAAAATTCCTAAAAAACTCTAAAACCCTAAAAAAATACCCTAAACCCTAAAATATTAGCACAGGTATCATCCTGCTTTCCTCCTCAAATCAACCTTCTGTACTAGTCCAACAACGTTGGAGAAACGGTTGTCATTTGCTGGACTTGGGCTGAGTTTCTAATCTGTTGGTTTCACCTAATCTTTAAAAGGAAAATTCTATCCAAGTACAGTGGCATTTATAATATCCTCATTGCAAAATAGGAGGAAACAACAACAAATGGAGGCATCTTAGTAGGGTACCTAAAAAAGGGCAAGGGATTCTGGAAAGCGAATGGGTGGTGAAGACAAGTGCTCTTGCCGTGGTCAGTTTCTTGCCATGGTCAGTTTCTGCTCTTCCGTGAGCCTGCAAAACAGGTGGCAAGAGAACAGACCCCAGACATCTCAAGTGTTGTTCTTCACGAGGTCCTCCTAGAGTGGACAATGGCCAGCCGGGCACGTGGTTCTCGGGGTTGGTTCTCATGCTGACAATGTAGCCGTCACCTCCCCTGGGAGGGAGCACTGAGGGACGTCGGTAAAGACCGGGTCGGGATCTCACAGTCCAACGTGAGATGCAGTGAGACGTCCATCAGAGCTCTGTAGATTCAGGTAAATATATTAGACTTTAATGCCACTCTGAAATATCAGTTGGATCCTCCAAAGTATGCTCTTGACAATCAGCCAGTTGCCAAGTGTTTGCTTTGTGCTACCTGGACAGAGCCTGAGAAGTCCTCTCCCCACGCCCCGCCTCCCCCCGCCCCCCTTGGTGAGCACTGGCTCATATTTGCACAATAAGCTCAACATCTCGCTGTCACAGCCTTTCTGGCTGCTTCCCCACAGGCCTTCCTTGGAGGAGAGCTGGCTGGGCAGCCCAGAACACACGCGAAAGGTTAAGCTCGCAATATGGAACTTTAGTTCCAGGTGGGGTGGGTTACTTTGGAGGACAGGTGAGTCTGAAAGGTGAAAATGAAATCAATGCATCCTCTCTCCCCACTCCTCTGCCACTTCCCCTAGGGGTTTGTGAGTGGAGATGTTTTTCAGATTCAAAATGATTCCATGCCAGAGTCAGCTGCTGCAACACATTGGTTCACTGTGGCTCATTCCTTTATTCACACTCTTACCCACACCTTCCTTCCTTTCTTCTTTCCTTCCTTCCTCCTTTCCCTCGTTCCCTCCTTCCTTTCCTCCTTCTTCTTTCCCTCCTTCCTTCCTCCCTTCCCTCCTTCCTTTCCCCCTTCCTTCCTTCTTTCCTTCCTCCATTTCCCGCCATATTCTCTGACACTTAGTGTCACAAACACTTGTTGATTGCCTTCTACGGGTCCAGATCTATTTTTGGTTCCAATTATGCAAAGATGAATGAGACACAGTCTCTTCTTCCAAGATACTCACTAAGGGGAGACAGAAATAAAACCCAGAACTGCAGCCTAGTGGGATAAGGGGTATCGTGGAGGCCTGTAGTGAGTGGATCAAAGCCTGGAGTGATTAGTCCTGCTCTGAGACCCTCGTAAGTGTCCATATCAGGCGAAAACTTTAATTTTCTTGTCCAATGAATGACGTGATTGCTTTAGTATGCTTACACACATAGCTTATCTTTCTCATAGATAAAACATTTGACTTTATTTTTTTTCTTTTTTAAATTTATTTATTTTACAGTAGGTCCTTGTTGGTTATCTGTCTTAAATATAGCAGTGTGTACATGTCAATCCCAAACTCTCAGTCTATCACTCCCCCCAACCCTTCCCCCTTGGTAACCGTAAGTTCATTCTCTAAGTCTGTGGGTTTGTTTCTGTTTTGTAAATAAGTTCATTTGTGTCATTTTTTTTTTAAGATTCTTCATATAAGTGAAATCATATGGTATTTGTCTTTCTCTGTCTGACTTCACTTAGTGTGATAATATCCAGGTCCATCCATGTTGCTGCAAATGGCATTATTTCATTCTTTTTTATGGCTGAGTAATATTCCATTGTATATATGTACCACATCTTCTTTATCCATTCATCTGCTGATGGACATTTAGGTTGCTTCCATGTCTTGGCTATTGTGAATAGTGTTGCAATGAACACTGGGGTGTATGGATCCTCTTGAACCAAAAGCATTTGACTTTAGAAGGAGAATGCACTCTTGATGAGTTCTAATCACACACTCACACACAGAGTTTATAAAGGGAGTTGATTTTCCAGGGCGCCTCTCAAGGTGTTCTACCTCTCTTCCTCAGAAGTTCAGAAGTCTCTCCAGGTAATTTTGATCACCTGGTGTGAAGGGCTGAGGGCCAGTGGGTTCTGCAGGTAGAATCTGTGTTCTTAAGAGACTGGGACCAAAAGTGCATCTTGCCGGCAACACTGGAGTTTCATGCCACACTCAGCCTGGCTTTCCACTCTGAAGGCAGCGATCTCACAGTCCTGGTGGAAAAGATCCAAATTCTATGTCTTTGTGACTTTCATGTTTGTCAATCATTTAGGAGATATCTTCTGAAAAGCTCAGCAAAGGGATCCAGCTATGAGAGTTTTCTTTTCGTCGAGAAACCATTAGCATTGTCCATAAAAAAATGACAATGGATTCATTCTTAGGATCAGTTCCATTTATCCCATTCAGTCCATTAATAAACATTCTTTGGGTACTTGATACGTGCTGGTGCTGAGCTAAGCTGTGGGACACGCACGAGCACCTCCTGGCTGATGCAGAAAGAGGGACGCTGCTCCCTTGCCTTCAACTAGGGCTTTGCTTCCTCTATCCCATCCCCTTTCTCCCTGCCTTTCCTATTGCCATCTTTTTCATCAGCACTCCAGGCATACTAGGGGCTCCCCAAAGGCTTCTTCATCGATTGAGTCTCTGCTCTAATCGGATCAATCACTAATCACTCGCCTTCAGGAGGTTCCACGCAGGGGCCCTAAATAATGCAGGGACGTAGGTTGCTCTAAAAGCAGATTAGGAAACGAAAATCAGGCACCCAACTGTGCAGCTGCAGCATGTCCTGAAAATTTACAAAATACTTATGCTTTCAAGCCTGATTCTTCCCTGTCTCCAAGCGATGTGAAGAAGATGTCAGTCCAGGGCCAGAGAGAAACAGAGGAAAGTGGAAGTTTTCCTTCTCCTCTGACAGTCAGGTATGAGCTGGCCCCCGGCAGAATGTGATATTCAACTCACTCCTTGGTTCTTTTCCTGAATCACTGAATGCTAGAAGTGGAAGCAGCCTCAGGGTTGTCCCAGACGAGGCCCCTGAAGACAGTTGGTCGGAGGGGACAAGGTGAATTATAATACATTATAATTCCAGATAGGCACAGAGTTAAACCAACATGATAGGATGGTGACAATGCCAAGGTATGTTATTTCAAGGACTTTCTCTTCAAGAAGGCGTGGTCAGTAGGGCGAGGAGTCCTGAACTCCAAGGGCAGACATCGAGCTCCTGCCCTCGGCTTTCTATGAACGTGAATAGCTGGGCCTCCCTCTCTTCTGCAGCAGGAAGGCTGCCGGCCTCACTGGGAACCACATTGAAATGTTGCTCCTGAGGCTGGACTAGGACCTTTGGAAGGTTTAAACACTGAAATGATTACGGAGCCTCCCTTTCCCTGCCCTTCTGCACCCTGGACCCATTCAAAATGCAAACTGTTCTCAACTATAAAACGATTGCAAGAAATTCCAACAATGTTATACTTTTTTTGATG
>NW_028121649.1:0-22845 GCF_965194805.1 Balaenoptera borealis
TCAGAGGCAAGATAAGTGGCTTTTTGAAATTCTCAACAACTTTCTGTTTGGATGCAGAAGTCTTAAAGTTACTTTGGACTGCCTATCTCTGGGGGAAGAAGCGACTATTCAGCAAATAATGGTTGTTCCTGGGAGAGAAAGAAAGGACTGCAGAAGGGTAAAGAAGAAAGTCCAACCATAAACTTTATTCCTTCAAAAAACTTGCAAATGGAACTAAATATAAACATATAGCATATTACTCTTAATTTGTTAATTCAGAGCAGTGGACACATAGTCATAAATTCAACATGCTATTCTGTATACTTTTAAAATATTTTTAAAATTTTACTTCTGAATCCACAGAGTTAAAAATCTTTTATTATTAAACCAAATAATATTTCTCTTTTAAAGGAGTCTTTTCTACCAAGTACCTGTATGTAAAGGTAAGACCGTGAACTGTGGGCTCTATGTAGACCGATCCATTTGATGTCAGAAGAGGTATAAAATACACTTTCACAGTTGGATTTCCTCTCCTGTGCTCTGCCACCAACATGAAAACAGCATACCCAGAGTAGCCTGGGTTTCAGTACAAGGCATGTGGAACAGACCCAAACCGTTTTTGCATCCTGATGCCAAACTCCAACTGACTCATAAGCCCATGAGTGAGGAAAGCAAATGTCTGTTGTTATAAAGCACTGAGATTTTCGAGGTTCTTATACAGTATCACGGTGGCAATAGGTAACTGACACATTAAAGGTGTTCTGTGTGATATTGATTAGACTATACATTTGGGGGGCATAATTTTATATCACAATAAAAATGTATAAGAAATATAACCATCTCGGGTTTCCCTGATAGCGCAGTGGTTAAGGATCCGCCTGCCAATGCAGGGGACACGGGTGCCAGCCCTGGTCCGGGAAGATCCCCCATGCCGCGGAGCAACTAAGCCCATGTGCCACAACTACTGAGCCTGCGCTCTAGAGCCCGCGAGCCACAACTACTGAGCCCATGCACCGAAGCCCACGCGCCTAGAGCCCGTGCTCCACCACAAGAGAAGCCACCGCAATGAGAAGCCCGTGCACCGCAACGAAGAGTAGCCCCCGCTCGCCGCAACTAGAGAAAGGCTGCACGCAGCGATGAAGACCCAACACAGCCAAAAATAAAATAAATAAAAGTAAAAAAAAAAAAAAAGAAAAGAAATATAACCATTTCAACATATAAATGTATTTATTCAAATTAAATTCAGTGCAATTTACATGTGGAACTAAGCAATTTTCTTTATACATTTAGGCATATTCCATTTATACCTACAGACAGGTAAACTTTTTGCACAAGTAGGAAAACTTAAAATATATTTTGAATAGATTTGTACAAACTGTTGAATACTTTAAAATTAGTAATTGAAAGTTCCCACCCTCATTTGGAGGTAGAATGGGAACTTAACTTTCCAGTTACTGGTCTGAAAAAGAAAATAACTTGCTATAATTTTGAATGTTATATAGTATAAGCACTATAAAAATATCACTGTCATGATAGCATAGGAACACTCTAAATGTAGACCTTATGGTAGAAATTGCTAGCTGTTCACCAAAACTCATTTCTTCTTCATCCTGGAAAGCACAGCTAAACTATTCCTAGTCAGTGGAAAGTGATGTGGGCCACACCTAGGCCTAGCCCATAAAAGCCTCCCAACATGTGCTCCTCCATGCTTTTCGTCCCTTCCAGTTGACTATGATGATGAATCCAAGGTTCCATGTTTTAAAGAAAGCAGAGTCACAGTCAACCTGGGTCCCTGCTCAACGTTTCTTGAGCAAGAAATAGACTGGTATTGTGTTTGCTATCTGTTCACTGTATCATGCAAAACAATAGTAAAAGAAACAATGCCAAATAGTTATCTACCTCCCTAAAATTGAACCTCTATAGTTTTTATGTTTTCATGAACTACTTGCATTCTTATGACAAGTATTATGAGTTGAAAATACGTCAGCCACAAGTAGCATGAGTTTCACATAGGTTGTTAACTTCACTAGAAATTGAAGTAAAAACATAATAAATTATATTCTCTTCATAGCTATGTAAATAAAAGATGTTTTAATCATGTACAACCTAATGCTTAAAATTAAAATTAGGTTTTCTAACTAGAAAGACCCAATCAAGAAATTTCTTAGTTAATGACACACAAAAGTTGGTAATGTGACCTAAAATTCTCTTACCATCTGTGCCATGAAGAACAGTAATCTGTTGGACTGAAGATGATGAAGCAAACTTGACAGGAACTTTGCCCAACTTCTGTGTACTGAGGTCTGGAATATCATGTCCACGATCTTCAGCATTAACAAAAATCTCAGATGAAAACATGGTTTTTCCTGGACTCTCTGTTGTTATCTGAGTGACTGCATCAGATGATAATTTTCCAGAGAAGGGAGAAAACGGGGTCTTAATCTCCTTTGGTGATCTGAACAAAAAAGAGAAAGCACACAGCAGGTCATATCCTTGGCTTATCAAATACTGTAATTTCTTTCCAAATGTGGCTTCAATATTTTTTGGAGACACATCCAACTCAAATGGTTAAGTTATTTCTGCAGTACCCTGTGCTTTTTTACATACTTATTACAGGGTGATCATGCATGAGTTTACTTTTACTTATTTTAAAATCTACTTTTATTTTGGATTTAGAATGCTATTATATAAGGAAAGGGTACTTTTCAGTTGAAGTGGAAAGATATCCATTAAAAAATAATTACTGGAAGTCCACTATAAATTAGGGGACTATGCTAAACGCATAGAGTGTACAAAAATAAAAAAGAAACAGAGCCTTTCCTCAAAAAGTTTATATGTCAGTGGGGGAACCAGAGGTTTTTAAGGTTGTAATTATGTATATAGATTATAAAGAATCCATATTAAAACATAATGGAGTAAATAAATGAGTGTATAAATAAATAAATAATAGGAGGGAGGGAGAAGACAAATCTTGCCAACAGAAGAATTCCATATGTAGGTAACCTCCCCCCCGCCCCCCCCCGGCATCCATCTCCTCCCCAAGGAGGTGGAGGTGAAGCTTAATCTTCCCCTTAAGTCCAGTCCTGGGCTGGCCTTAATGATTGAATTCCAGAGACAGTATAAAATGGGAGAAAAAGTAACTTTACAGTGGAGAAACCAAGCAAACACCATGTTATGCAAGTGATGATGTTTCACATCACCAGTGATGTCACGGAGACACTACATACTCTCTGTTATGATGTGATGAGACGGTTACTTCGCTTCTGCGGTATTCTTTGTCAAAACCTATAACTCCAGTCGAATCATGAGAAAAACATCAGCCAAACCCAGACTGAGAACAATTCTACAAAATATCAGACAAATATTCCTCAAGACTGTCAAAATCATGAAAAACAAGGAAGGAATGAGGAACTGTCATAGACCAGAGAAGACTAAGGAGACATGACAACTAACTAAGTGGAATGTGATATACTGGATTGGGTCCTAGAACAGAAAAAGGTCATTAACAGGAAAACTGGTGAAATCCAAAAAAAGTCTTAAGTTTAGTTAATAGTAATGTATAAATGTTGGCTTTTTAATTTTGAAAAATATACTATGGTAGTATAAGATGTTAGCAATAGGAAAAACTGGGAGAGAGGTAAAGGGAACTCTGTTTGTATCTTTTCTGCAGATTTGAAATTATTTGAAAATGAAAAAGGTCATTTTTAAAAAATGGAGTAATACTGTATTGTATTATATCACAGAAGAAGAAGACCTTTTAAAAGGTCTTTTAAATCTCTACCCTCTATATACTATTCACTAATTAAAAGGACAATTATGAGAAAAGAAAATAGGCCCATCTCCCTTATGTATACAGAAGCAAAAATCATACACAAAATGTTAGACAATCAAATGTAGAGTGTGTGAGTGAGTGAATGTGTGTGTGTGTGTGTGTGTGTGTGTGTGTGTGTGTGTGTGAATTCCTACCAAGTTGTTTTACTCCAGAAATGCAAGGTGAGTTAACATTCAAATATCAATAAATGTCATGCACCACATCCATAAAATAAAGGAGAAAATGTATATGATCATATCAGTATAGTCAGATAAAGCATTTGATAAAATTCAATAATTATGTATGATTAAAAACTCATAGCAAAGGGAAACTACAAAAAACTTTAGAGCCACCATCCTATTTATAGTGAAATGTGGAGAACGTCCACTGTAAGATTAGGAACAAAATAAGAATGCCAACTCTTACCTTTTCTATTCAACCTATTAGTAAAAGTATTAAATGGCATTAGCAGTAAGGCAGGAAAAAGAAATCAGAAATATAAGGCTAAGAAAGGAAGAAATCATACTGTCACTTTCCATAGTTGATATAATTAAGGATACAGAAAATCCAAAACCATCTACAGATAACTTATTAGAATATCAGTTAGTTTTTAGAAGAGTTGCCAGATAAGAGACCAAACATTAAAAAATTCCACTAACATTTTTCTGTGTCTGAAAAGTTATAAAATTAAAAACTAAAAAATATGCCATCTACATTATCATCAAAACATCATATACCTAATAATAAGTGTAATAAAAAATGTAAGAACCCTATTAGAATAGAAAACTATTGATATATCATAGAGAGAAATTAAAGGTGATCTAAATAGGATTTCTGCTTTGAGGCAGGATGTATAGGCATACCTCACTTTATTGCACTTCACTTTATTGTACCTTGCAGATAATGCTTTTTTTTTTTTTTTTTTTTTTTTTTTTTTTTTTTACAAATTGAAGGTTTGTGGCAACCCTGTGTCAAGCAGCTCTACTGGTGGTGCCATTTTTCCAACAGCATTTGCTCACTTCGTGTCTCTATGTCATGTTTTGGTAAGTCTCACAATATTTCAAACTTTTTCACTATTATACTTGTTACATGATCTGTGATCAGTGATCTTTGATGTTACTATTGCAAAAAGATTACAGCTTGCTGAAGGCTCAGATGATGGGTAGCATTCTTAAAGTCTACTTTCAAATTAAGATATGTACTTTTTTTAGACATAATGCTATTGCACACTTAATAGACTACAGTATAGCATAAACATAACTTGTACATGCACTGGGAAACCAAACAACTCGTGTGACTTGCTTTCTTATGATATTCTCCTTATTGTGGTGTCTGGGACCAAAGCCATATCTCCATAATAATATGCCTGCACTAGGTAGGCACAGGCCATCACTCCTGCTGCAACGAGCAAACAAACTTGAATAAAAGATCATCGAGCTAAGGAAGCAATCAAGAAACAATATCAACTAATATGCTAGAGAGGGACATTTAGAGATTTGGAGCAGGGGTTTGGTGTAGGGAGACATACTCCACTGGAAAAGAGAAATCACCATATCTTTTGATGAACTCATTTGCTGGCATGATGGAGTGAAATCTAGCAGAATGTCAAGCCGATTTCCCCCACAGGACATTTCCTTAGTGTCAGGGTGGTATAGGATGATGGGGGACTGAGCCAAGAAAGCAGAGTGAAATTTCCTGCACAGTCATGGCACTAACAAACCAAATCCCGCTAGATAAAGGGGCCTGTGACAATCATTAGGTCTCCTCTTCAAGACATTTGCCAGTTTTTGAACCTATATAAAGCAGGAAGCTAAATACCTAATGCCTGAGGGAGAGAACTTTCCAAAGTGAGGAATTAGAGACCTACCAGACTCACAGTAAAAACCCAGAAGTGCCATCCCCAAGAAGGGGGCTGAGTCAGAAAAAGTGAAGTCATCTGCAATGTTTCAGTGTTTATGAGACAAATTTTCACTGAGAAAGTGTAACGGCAACAAATACATAGCTGGTCTCTCCTTACATTTGCCATACTCTGAAGCTGTGAGAACTGAGAGCCTAAAGAGCTGAATTCAAACATCTGAAAGACTGAAGTCAATAACTGACTGTATTTATTGAAGAATCAAAGACCTGTCAGGCTCACAGCAAAAATCCAGGGAGGCCACAAATTAGGAAAAATCATAGGTAGGATGAGACAACTAAAGCTCCAACCCAGTTCTGACCTAGTAAAATTCCTGAAATGACTGAAATGATCAGCCACTCTGATTAACAGAGAAAAGGGTAAATCTTCTCTGGTGCAAAGTAATAGCATCTTCAGTCTCTATGAATTTTTTATTCACCACGTCCAGCACACAATCAAAAATTATGAAATTCCTGAAGCAGGAAAAAGTGACTAAAACTTAAGACAAAAAAAAAAAAAAAAAAAAAAAACCAAGAAAAATTGATTTAGAGGGAATTCAGATTCTGGAGTTAGCACAGAACTTTAAAATGACTATATTGAGAGTAAAAGATGGGGATTAATAGATTAAAATATGGAGAATCTCAACAGAAAATTGGAATCAATTTTAAAAAATCAAATACAGATAAATGAAAAATAAGAAAACTGATCCCCAGCAGACCTTAGGGAATACTAGAAGAAATTTTTTTGGGCTGAAGTAAAATGGCCCAACATAGAACAGAGCTGGGCTCTCGGTCCCATATTGAACTCGAGTTGGAAGAGGCGAGTCCGGTCTCAAAACGGAGGTAAAACCGCCGCCCGGTCGCCCCCAGCCCGACTCCGGCCGCCGCCGCCGCCGGGGGGAGGAGGGCCATGATCCAAAGGAACCAGAACAGTTGAGAAAACTGTTTATTGGTGGTCTGAGCTTTGAAACTACAGACGATAGCTTAAGAGAACATTTTGAGAAATGGGGCACACTTACAGATTGTGTGGTGATGAGAGACCCCCAGACAAACCGTTCCAGGGGCTTTGGTTTTGTGACTTACTCTTGGGTTGAAGAGGTGGATGCAGCAATGTGTGCTCGACCACACAAGGTTGATGGGCGTGTAGTGGAACCAAAGAGAGCTGTTTCTAGAGAGGATTCTGTAAAGCCTGGTGCCCGTCTAACAGTGAAGAAAATTTTTGTTGGTGGTATTAAAGAAGATACAGAAGAATGTAATTCGAGAGACTACTTTGAAAAGTATGGCAAGATTGAAACCATAGGAGTTATGGAAGACAGGCAGAGTGGAAAAAAGAGAGGATTTGCTTTTGTAACTTTTGATGATCATGATACAGTTGATAAAATTGTTGTTCAGAAATACCACACTATTAATGGGCATAATTGTAAGTGAAAAAGGCCCTTTCTAAACAAGAAATGCAATCTGCTGGATCACAGAGAGGTCGTGGAGGTGGATCTGGCAACTTTATGGGTCGTGGAGGAAACTTTGGAGGTGGTGGAGGTAACTTTGGCCGTGGTGGAAACTTTGGTGGAAGAGGAGGCTATGGTGGTGGAGGTGGTGGCAGCAGAGGTAGTTATGGAGGAGGTGATGGTGGATAAAACGGATTTGGAGGCGACGGTGGTAACGATGGTGGTGGTCCTGGTTACAGTAGTAGAGGAGGCTATGGTGGTGGTGGACCAGGATATGGAAACCAAGATGGTGGATATGGTGGCGGTGGTGGAGGATATGATGCTTACAATGAAGGAGGAAATTTTGGAGGTAACTATGGTGGTGGTGGTGGGAGCTATAATGATTTTGGAAATTATAGTGGACAACAGCAATCAAATTATGGACCCATGAAGGGGGGCAGTTTTGGTGGAAGAAGCTCGGGAAGTCCCTATGGTGGTGGTTATGGATCTGGTGGTGGAAGTGGTGGATATGGTAGCAGAAGGTTCTCAAAACTCAGAAGAAAAGGGCTACAGTTCTTAGCAGGAGAGAGAGCGAGGAGTTGTCAGGAAAGCTGCAGGTTACTTTGAGACAGTCGTCCCAAATGCATTAGAGGAACTGTAAAAACCTGCCGCAGAAGGAACGATGATCCATAGTCAGAAAAGTTACTGCAGCTTAAACAGGAAACCCTTCTTGTTCAGGACTGTCCTAGCCACAGTTTGCAAAAAGTGCAGCTATTGATTCATGCAACGGAGGGTCAATTAGATGTACATTCCTGAGGTCTTTTATCTGTTGTAGCTTTGTCTTTTTCTTTTCATTACATCAGGTATATTGCCCTGTAAATTGTGGTAGTGGTACCAGGAATAAAAAATTAAGGAATTTTAAACTTTTCAATATTTGTGTAGTTCAGTTTTTCTACATTTTAGTACAGAAACTTTAACAAAATGCAGTTTTGAAGGTGTTTCCTTGTGAGTTAACAAGTAAAGAAGATCATTGTTCATTAATATTTTGTATGAATTTTGCTAAAGTTAACTGTAAAGAAACACCTGCTGACTTGCAGTTTAAGGGGATCTATTCTCCCCATTTCCAAACCATGAAATGAATGGGCTCTGACATGTGGAGAGAATAGATATTTGTATGTTTGCAATGTGTGTTTTAGATAATAGAATTGGGTATTTAAATTAGCATATTTGTGAATTTAATAGCTTTAAGATTTACTTCAAATGAAAAATCTCAGAATTCAAAAAAAAAAAAACAAAAGAACAGAGCTGGGAGCGCGATTGGCGCTGCCTGCGGGGGAGGAGCGCCGCCGCCGCCGCGAGCTGGGAGCTCGATTGGCGCTCCCTGCGGGGGAGGAGCGCCGCCGCCGCCGCCGCCGCGAGCTGGGAGCTCGACTGGCGCTCCCTGCGGGGGAGGAGCGCCGCCGTCGCCGCCGCGAGCCGGGAGCTCGATTGTCGCTGCCTGCGGGGGAGGAGCGCCGCCGCCGCGAGCTGGGAGCTCGCTTGGCACTGCCTGCGGGGGAGGAGCGCCGCCGCCGCCGCCGCCGCCGCGAGCTGGATTGGCGCTGCCTGCGGGGGAGGAGCGCCGCCGCGGCCGCCGCCGCGAGCTGGGAGCTCGTTTGGCGCTGCCTGCGGGGGAGGAGCGCCGCCGCCGCCGCCGCCGCGAGCTGGGAGCTCCATTGGCGCTGCCTGCGGGGGAGGAGCGCCGCCGCCGCCGCCGCCGCGAGCTCGACTGGCGCTCCCTGCGGGGGAGGAGCGCCGCCGCCGCCGCCGCCGCGAGCTGGGAGCTCGATTGGCGCTGCCTGTGGGGGAGGAGCGCCGCCGCCGTCGCCGCCGCGAGCTGGGAGCTCGCTTGGCGCTGCCTGCGGGGGAGGAGCGCCGCCGCCGCGAGCTGGGAGCTCGCTTGGCACTGCCTGCGGGGGAGGAGCGCCGCCGCCGCCGCCGCCGCCGCGAGCTGGATTGGCGCTGCCTGCGGGGGAGGAGCGCCGCCGCCGCCGCCGCCGCGAGCTGGGAGCTCGTTTGGCGCTGCCTGCGGGGGAGGAGCGCCGCCGCCGCCGCCGCGAACTGGGAGCTCGATTGGCGCTGCCCTGCGGGGGAGGAGCGCCGCCGCCGCCGCCGCCGCCGCCGCCGCCGCCACGAGCTGGGAGCTCGATTGGCGCTGCCTGCGGGGGAGGAGCGCCGCCGCCGCGAGCTGGGAGCTCGATTGGCGCTGCCTGCGTGGGAGGAGCGCCGCCGCCGTCGCCGCCGCGAGCTGGGAGCTCGGTTGGCGCTGCCTGCGGGGGAGGAGCGCCGCCGCCGCCGCCGCGAGCTGGGAGCTCGACTGGCGCTCCCTGCGGGGGAGGAGCGCCGCCGTCGCCGCCGCGAGCCGGGAGCTCGATTGTCGCTGCCTGCGGGGGAGGAGCGCCGCCGCCGCGAGCTGGGAGCTCGCTTGGCACTGCCTGCGGGGGAGGAGCGCCGCCGCCGCCGCCGCCGCCGCGAGCTGGATTGGCGCTGCTTGCGGGGGAGGAGCGCCGCCGCCGCCGCGGCCGCGAGCTGGGAGCTCGATTGGCGCTGCCTGCGTGGGAGGAGCGCCGCCGCCGTCGCCGCCGCGAGCTGGGAGCTCGATTGGCGCTGCCTGCGTGGGAGGAGCGCCGCCGCCGTCGCCGCCGCGAGCTGGGAGCTCGATTGGCGCTGCCTGCGTGGGAGGAGCGCCGCCGCCGTCGCCGCCGCGAGCTGGGAGCTCGATTGGCGCTGCCTGCGTGGGAGGAGCGCCGCCGCCGCCGCCGCCCCCGCCGTCGCAGTCGTCGTGAGTGAAGAAGCGCCTCGGTGACGCCTGGTGAGGGCCCTCGCCGACGCCTGGGCTTACCTGCCGCCCGGCCAGCTCCGCTCGTTTCCCGTCCCCCGCGGCCCGGCGCGGGGCAGGCCTGCCAGGGCCATGGAGGACGAGGTGGTCCGCATTGCCAAGAAGATGGACAAGATGGTGCAGAAGAAAAACGCGGTGAGCGCGGCGGGCGGCGCGGGCCGGAGGGAGGCCGGGCGGCGGGCGGGGGCCAGTCGGCCTGAGGGGGCTCCCGGCCCGCGGTGAGCGCGGCGGGTGCTGCGAGACGGCGGCGAGGCCCGCGCTCTGGGGAGGGGTTCCTGGGGAGGGGGGAGCTTCGTGTCCCGCGGCCGCGTCCCGGGCAGGGGTTCTGGGGGGCGTCCTGTCCCGCAGCTGCGTCCCGGGCAGGGGTCTGGGGGGCGTCCTGTCCCGCAGCTGCGTCCCGGGCAGGGGTTCTGGGGGGCGTCCTGTCCCGCGGCCGCGTCCCGGGGAGGGGGTCCGGTCCCGCGGCCACCGGCGCTGGGATCCGCCCTGGGCGCCCGAGGCCCCTCGTGATTAGCGCAGCCCGGTAAACTCTATGGAGGCATCCTCCTCATTATTTTAAACGTGACGGTGGTAAAGCCTCGCTGGTTTAGCTGAAGAGTGCAGAGAGCCCTCCCTGTTTGAAAGAATTGGTTCTCTTTCCCGGGCTCATTGGCCAGCAGCGAGAAAACAACATCAAACAGAGGTTTGTGATCAGTTTTAGACATGAAACTGTTCAAGCAAAACGTGAATTTCCTGGATCTTATTTTTGAGGAAGGCTGAACATTCCCTTGATTGTCTCAACTCCCCTGCATGTTTGCTTAGCATTTAAAAAAGGTGAACTACGCCAGTGTACTTGGCAAGTTGCTAAACTTTTTGGAAAAAGTGGATCTTGTTAGGCCGCGGAGTGCGGGGAGCTGTGTTTAAGGCATTGCCGCCGACGAGGCTGTGCTGCCGGCTGGATTTGGACACATGTCGTTGCTGGTCCTCTCAGTGGTTTACAGTTGCTACCGGTGGCGTTTTCTGTTACTGATAACGTGTGCACGTGAACGTGGTCTCTTGCGGTTTGTATGAGGTGCTCCAGTTTCTGCATTTCTTTCCACCTGTGTGGGCCACTCTCAGTCCCTTGCTTCCGAGTCGTCTATATTTTCAGCTAAACTTCTGAAATTCTAAGTCCAACGAATGTGAAGGAGAGAAGGGCTGCTCTGATTTGCACAGCACTTTGGAGTTACAAAGCGTTTGTGCAGAATTCTTTGGGGACTCACGACAGCTGTGTTGCATTCATTTTACAGAATAAGAAACTGAGTCAGACCAAGCAGTTCACCTCCTTAAATGAAGTGTGCGTTGTGGATTAAGCCAGGACCCGAGTTTTCTGCTGGGCAGCATGCAGAAGTAGTGTTAAACACCGAATTCTTAAGACTTCAGACTTGGTGTGCGCCTCTTTTCCTTTAACAGGTGCATTGCCCGGCGTGTAATTTCATACCCTGTTCATCTGTCTTTGCAATTTTGGCTTTTTAAAGGATTTCCTGTTTGTTTTCTGTTGCAGACGTTGCCGGTGCCATTTATTTTTTCTGTTGATACAGGCCTTTCATTCCTCACTGCAAGTGATGAGTTCTGTATATTTGATTGGCTGAACGTTTCTGTTATTCTGTTTAAACTGGCAAGTTTTTTTTCTTTGCCTAGAGAACCCTAGACTCCCCTAGTAGAAGCTGGCTCCTAGGGAAAAAGGCCGTTTCTTGGGTAATTTTTTTCTCGAACTCAGGCTATAAAATGTGTACCTTTTAATCATCTAGTGCACTAGGTGTTTTTGTTTGTTTCCTTTCCTTGAAATAGACGTTTCCTAGAAATGAGGAATTCCTTAGTGAGCAAGTATGGAGAAGACCAGTTTGTATTTATCTGCAGTTCTCAAATTATAAACACATAATGCGTCAGCAGGAGAATGAGGATAAGCTCCACAGATGATCCTCAAGTCTCACTTTTCTTTTCAAATCTTATATTTCTAGTAGTACAGAACTTTACCAATATAAAAACTTGCCCCCCCCCCCAAAAAAAAAGAACACAACTGCAGGAAAGAACAAAGAGCACTTAAAGTGTGTGTGTGTCTAATATATACATGTACATATACCCAGGTACATACACCTTTATATTTATATGTTATTTTGTAAATAAGTGACAATAATAATGTCTTGTGGAGATGTAGAACAGAAGTATACAACGAAAGCACAAACAGCAGGAGGGGCAAATGGAGTTAAACTGTTCAACCTCCATGGGATGGTTCCATGGAGGAGGCAGAGAGGGGGATGGGATCCTCGAAGAGCTGCTGAAGACCTTGCATTTTTTGCAGATCTCTTTAGAATGCTACTTGCATATTGTGCTCTCACTGAATGCACCTGGCTGAGCTATGGCACATTAGCACGGTAAACATTTGTCAGATTTGCCCTAGTCAGAAAATTTTCTATACCTGCCATCCTGCTTGGCACTTAAAAAAAAATTTTTTTTTTTTAAGCTCTCTATGATATAGGGATGATGGGTGAAGAAGGTAGGCTGCAGGGTAATATGTAGTATGTATGATCCCATTTTGATACAGTAAACAGAAAGTATTAAATGCATGCCTGTTTGTATGAGCAGTGAGTTTGCATGGTTATCTCAAGAGGGAGGGAATGGGACGGGTAGAGAAAGAGACTGACCACAGACTATTGTTTTACTTGTTACAAGAGGCATGTGTTGCCTTCATTTCTGATTAAACTTTTTGTGTCCAGATTATTGTAGGTTTACATGCAGTTGTAAGAAATAATAGTGCGATAGCTCCTGTGTGTCCTTTACCCAGTTTTCCCCAATGGTAACATCTTACAGAATCATAGTATACTGTCACAACCTGGGTATTGCCATTGACACAGTCAAGATAGAGAACATTTCCATCCCACAGGATCTCTCCTGATGCCATTTTATAGCCACTGCTGCTCCCCCACTCCCCACCAAATCATAATGATCTGATAGTGCAGTGGATAAAGTTGCAATAAAGTTTTTGTGCAGATGATCAAGGGAAAATACCCCCTGGGGAAGATGGCCCGTCTCCCACTCCCCCGGCCCTATCTGTCCCTGGCAACCTGTCATTTCAAGAATGTTATGTGGGACTTCCCTGGTGGCGCAGCGGTTAAGAATCTGCCTGCCATTGCAGGGGACATGGGTTTGATCCCTTGTCCGGGAAGATCCCACATGCCGCGGAGCAACTAAGCCCATGCGCCACAACGACTGAGCCTGCGCTTTAGAGCCCGGGAGCCACAACTACTGAGCCCACGTGCCACAACTACTGAAGCCCGCGTGCCTAGAGCCCGTGCTCTGCAACAAGAGAAGCCACCGCAGCGAGAAGCCCGCACACTGCAACAAAGAGTAGCCCCCGCTCGCCGCAACTAGAGAAAGCCCACACGCAGCAACGAAGACCCAACGCAGCCAAAAATAAAATAAATTAACTAATTAATTAAAAAAAAAAGAATGTTATGTGAATAAAATCATATAGTGTGTAACCTTTTTTTTTTTTTAAGTAAAAAAAATTTTTTTTTGGCTGCGCTGCCGGTTGTGCGATCTTAGTTCCCCGACCAAGGATTGAACCCAGCCCAGGTAGTGAAAGTGCTGAGTGCTAAACACTGGACCGCCAGGGAATTCCCAGTATGCAACCTTTTGGATTGGCCTTTTTCAATCAGTGTAATTCCCTGGAGAGTCATCCAAATTGCATGAATCAACAGTGCTCCTCTTTTTTAAAAAAAATATTTATTTATTTATTTATTTGGCTGTGCGGGTCTTTAGTTGCAGCATGCGGGATCTAGTTCCCTGACCAGGGATGGAACCTGGGCCCCCTGCATTGAGAGTGCAGAGTCTTAACCGCTGGAACACCAGAGAGGTCCCAGTGCCGCTTTCTTTTTAATTGCTGAGTAGTATTCCATGGTTTGGCTGTACTTCAGTTTGTTTAATCACTTGCCCATTGAAGAACATCTGAGTTTTTTTTCCCATTTCCTGACTATTACTGATAGAGATGCTGTGGACATTTGTGTACCTTTTTTTGTGCGAACATGCGTTCTCTGGGATAAATGCCGTAGGGTATGTGTTGCTTTTTTTGTTTTTTTTTCGGCTACGCTGTGCCACATGTGGGATCTTGGTTCCCCAATCAGGGATCGAGCCCGTGCCCCCTGCATTGGGAGCTTGGAGTCTTAACCACTGGACTGCCAGGGAAATTCCTGTATTGCTCCCCCCGCCCCACTTGATTGATTGATTGGTTGATTGGCTGTATTGGGTCTTAGTTGCGGCACGCGGGACCTTCGTTAAGGCATGTGGGATCTTTATTGTCGTTGCGGCGCACGGGCTCTTCGTTGCAGCATGAGAGCTTCTCTCTAGTTGTGGCGTGCGGGTTTTCTCTCTCTAGTTGTGGCACGTGGGCTCTGTAGTTGTGGCGTGCAGGCTCCAGAGCGCGTGGGCTCTGTAGTTTGCTGCACGTGGGCTACCTCATTGAGGTGTGCGAGCTCAGTAGTTTGGTGCGAGGGCTTAGTTGCCCCGCGGCATGTGGGATCTTAGTTCCCCGACCGGGAATCGAACCCGCGTCCCCTGCATTGCAGGACGGATTCTTTACCACTGAACCACCAGGGAAGTCCCTGTATTGCTTTTTTAAATTAAAAAAAAAAAAAAAGGAAAAGCAATTAGAGGTGAAACAACTAATTATATGATGGCCTTTCAAAGTACATATTCAAACCCTACATTCTTGGTGTACATAAGTTATTTATGTTGATTTGTGGTGTTTAGCTCTAGCAACAAGGCAATAATAATAACGCTGTAGTTTTCCTTGTTTCTTTCAACTGATGATCTGTGTATTTATTACAAATATTAATTAACACTCACAAGCTACCAGGAGGCAAGTAATGGTTAGCGCTGGTGTGGTTAACTCCTTTATAGATAGGGAGGTTGAGGCATGGGTATTGTGGAATTTGCCATGTTGAGGCATGGGTATTGTGGAATTTGCCTAAGGTTATATAGCACTGTGTTCTGACTCAGATTCATTCAGATTTATTCCTTCCCTTTCTGTCTCCTGAATTAACGCTTTGTAATTTTGACCTAGGTGTGAGGACACGAAAAGGGTTTTTTTCTGTATCTGAGGTTTAGTGCTTGTTTTATAGAAGCAATATAGTATAGTGGTTAGAGTAGGCACTTTAGCATCTGATTTTTGTTTTTTTCTTAAGTCTTTAATGAATTTGTTACAATATTGCTTCTGTTTTATGTTTTGCACATGCCGGAAAGGTAATAGGCCTTGGCCCCTGGGCCTGGGCTTCGTCTCTTGTGCTGTCTCCTGTCCCTGTTGCCCCCGCGCGCTGGCCCGTCCGCGCTGTGCCAGGGGGTATTGGTCGTCTCGCGGCTCAGTTCACAGTAGCTGAAAGGGACAGTGTGTGATGTTCTCATTTCTGCCCATCGTTTTCAAAGGGAGGCTCTGGCCATTGCTCCTCGGGTAAAATGCAGAGGGAGTGCTTTTTAAGATGGGACTGTCAGTGTTGGGGACACTCCTTAATTACCAAAACGGAATCCCCTTCAGTTCCTCCAGCTGTGTTGTTTTGGCACAGAAGATGTGAGTAATAGGAACTGGAGCTAAGTTGGAGTGAAAAAACGCACCGGTCCCGCCGAATTTTCCATCGAAACAGTTGATTTGTGTTGTCTCTAGGAATTCTAAAGGGCGTACCGTTGCTTCCTAACCGGAGTCATTTGAGAGATCTACCTCTGTACGTTCAAATGATTAATTTTGAGACTTTGCTCATGTGTGCAGTAAACCCTTTAATTCCCTAAGACCTTCCTTTCCTCCATCTCCTACCCCATTAAGCCCGCTTCAGTTCATCTCCTGAATTTCTTTGGAATCTGTCAGCTCTCCCTCAACACCCTAATACTGAACTTGCCTGTGTGTTGTGATTAGGTCCTAACTGGTGTCCATATATCTTGTTTCCTTCCAATCCATTCTTCACACAAAAAACCTTCAAAGCAAGTTGGAACATTGCTCATAAACATCGCTCACAAGCATTGTTTTGAGAATAGAAAACACAGTGTTGGCCTTTAAGACTCTGCGTGGTCTAGAATCCTCTCTGCTTTAGCCCCATCTTGTGCCACTTTTGCCCTCACTTTCTATGCTTCAGATACACTGAATTAACCTTAGTTCTCACTCATCTGACAGAAGTCAGTTCAGATACTATTTTTCACTGTGATTCCTAGCATTAAGGAATTTGATTATCAGGTTTTGTATGAGGACTATTTCATCAGGGGTACAGAAGTTCTGGCCATCTCTGGTTTTGGATATCCCTTATTTGTTGAGACCTTTGCGTTGTTTGGTTGCCTTTTGTCTGTTTTCCAGATGGGAAAACAGGAACAAGGGAAGTATAGGTTATTACTAGGTGGGGTTGAACAAGTGGAGCAGCAAACTGCAAAGCAGAAAGAAGAGGGACGTACTATAGAGGGATATGACTTCCATTTTCAAGGCGCCTGCATCCTGTGCAGGGCGACAGCCTAACATAAAATGTGCCTAACAACAAATATATTGACTTCTTACTAAAAATCTCCAGTTCATAGAACCGAGGGGTTTGTACCTTCTCCTTTAAAAGTGATAGTCCTGGGACTTCCCCGGTGGTCCCGTGGTGAAGACTCTGCGCTTCCAATGCAGCAGGCGTGGGTTCAATCCCTGGTTGGGGAGCTAAGATCCCACATGCTGCGCAGCCAAAGAAATTTTTTTCAAACGTTATACTCCTGTATTATTGGCTTTAGTGGTTTAGATTTTGTTTTACTGTTAAGAAGATTTCAGTTTATTTACCGGGAACAAACAACACATAATGTAAAAATAGTTTCCCAGAAACGATTTCCATCATTCTCTTCCTCCCTTTCTCCCGCAGACTGGTGTTTCACCTTGACAAGTTCTCTGTCATTCCATAGGAAAGCTGTCTGGCTTGGAGGTTGCAATCCCAGGGAATTTTTCATCAGCGGGGAAGTCTCCATCACTACAGAGGAATCAAGGGAGAAGTCAGTCCCTGGTAAGTGAGATGCTCCCCCTAAACACCAACACAGCAGTCGTGTACCTTTCAAGGGGTTCAGGGGCAAGATGGGCAAGGCATTTCTACTAACTCTTCTTAAGGATCACGGACAGTGCCCTATGCTACGAGGTAAGCGGTGACTGCTGTAGTTCTTACTGGTGATCCTTTCCTGTCACTGATTCTCGGCTTTCTTTGTATTTCATAGGACTGTTGTCAGTCCAATACAAAATGAGTCTTATTTTTAAAAACCTGAAATGTTTTACAGAGCCTAGCATTCTCATATAGGGTCCTTTCCATTCTCCCCACTTTCCCGAGAGGCCAAGAACACTTCACACCATGAACTAGGAGAGGGGGTAGAGCCCTTTCTGATGAAATACATCAACAAAGACAGAGTCTTAGCCTGCTTGCTCTCTGGACAGGATCTCGGACCACAAGGTCTTCAATCCTGGTATAAATGAAGGAAGTGAGGACAGTTCAACTGGCACTCTGATAACAAGAGTTCTGAAACACCTTCCAAAGAGACTATAGCAGTAGATGAGGGAAGGGAGTGCTACAGTGTGGCAGTACAGGGGGAATGATCGGCTACAGCAGTGAAAAGTGTGGTACCGATTGGTGTGCTCTCGG
The DNA here is from genome assembly GCF_965194805.1 of Balaenoptera borealis. Classification (NCBI taxonomy): domain Eukaryota; kingdom Metazoa; phylum Chordata; class Mammalia; order Artiodactyla; family Balaenopteridae; genus Balaenoptera; species Balaenoptera borealis. The sequence goes on from NW_028121649.1 coordinate 17,632, forward strand.
GGTTCTTGTACATGTAGCATAGATGACCTCTGCAGTGGCCCTCCCACCTTCCCACCTGCATTAGGTGTTCTTTTTTTTTGTAATTTATGTTTATGTATTTATTTACTGTTTGAACTTATTTATTCTACGTATTTATTTTTTTGGCTGCACTGGGTCTCTCATTGCTGTGCACGGGCTTTCTCTAGTTGGCGGCTAGCGGGGGCTACTCTCGGTTGCGGTGTGCGGGCATCTCATCGCGGTGGCTTCTCTTGTTGCGGAGCATGGGCTGTAGGCACGTGGGCTTCGGTAGTTGAGGCTCACGGGCTCTAGAATGCAGGCTCCGTCGTTGTGGCACATGCGCTTAGTTGCTGCACGGCATGTGGGATCTTCGCAGACCAGGGCTCGAACCCGTGTCCCCTGCATTGGCAGGCGCCACCAGGGAAGCCCTAGGTGTTCTCATATAGAGTCTAAAAACAGAGAGCACTGAGAGAAGGTAGTGGTTATTAAAGGCTCAGGATCTAAATTCTACCTGTCTCTACACCCCTTCCCAGCTGTCGATTTGACCCCATTTTTGAATGCCGACCTCATTCTTCAACTTTCTCTGGCGTTTGTTATACTCACCTTGAAAACTTGTTTCTGTGATGCGTTGAGCAGACACAGGGTGGCAGACTGCAGAGGTGGAAGCTGGTGGTCGGATATTTGTGGGCTGAATCTCCTTCAGTCCCATTCCCATTTCTGGTTGCCCAGAGGCCCGACTTCCTGTGTATGACGCCGAGCCGTAGGATTGCGGGCAGGAGCCAAGTTCTCCATACAGTAAAGACCCCAGTGTGCCTTGGTTATAGTAATATACCTGGCTCCCTTCCTGGCAGGGAAGTGGCAGGCGGCTCTGCCCCTGATTTGGAATCTGAGATGGTGTTCCCTGAGCAAGGCTGGCAGAAAGCGATGGATGTAGAGGGACCATGTTCTTGGCGTCTGAAGTTTTATCATACTGGGCTGCCAGAGACATGGAGGAGGCAGCTGTGTGGCGGTCAGTGAGTGCCAGAGTAAAGTCTCCGAGTGAAGAAGAATTCTTTTCAGTGCTTGCTGTGATGTCCCACTCAAGAACACCTGGATAGGAAGCAGCTGAAGTGGAGATCTGGCTGTGGTCAGTAACTCCAGATAACATAGTCGTGCTAGAATGTTGGTAAAGGTAGGCACTACCCATGAGTGTCTGGAAAGGGGTACCAGTAGCCGATGCCGAACTGACGGCAGGGGCAGAGACTCTGGAGAAGTTGCAGACACTTCGTGTTAGGGAAGTTGCATTGCTCACCACAGGAGGAGAATGCTGCAGAGAATTTAGAGTTCCAAGTAGAGATGGATGTTGGAAATTTTCTGTAAGAACAAGAGGGTCATGAAAAACTCAGGGAGGTTGAGAAATTCTCACTACGTTTGAGGAACGGCATCATCTGAAGGTTCTTGCTATCAGGACACCTCTACTATCACTACTTCCTGAGAAACCCAAAATCAGACAGTTAATGATGGCTGTAAGGACTGAGCAGTTTTCCACTCTTCTCTATTAACTGCCTGTGCTCCCATCTTGGGCACAGACGGGCAGAAGAGCCAAGTGGTGTGGTTCAGAGATTGTTCTCTAGGCTGGAAGCAACCTTCTCCCTGCCCTGTCTTTCCCTTCAGCCTGCACTCGTATTGACTTCTATGCTATTTCCTAGACTGGAAGCATTTTAGAACTAGGAGGCCCTTAGAGAACTTCGATGTTCTCAGTCTCATTTCGTGAGTAAGGAAACTGAGGCTCAGAGAGGTCGGGTTGACTTGTTCAAGTTCTCTCATTATGTTAGTATCATTACCAGGTTTCAGAACCTAAGTATCCTGACTTCCTTGCCAGGACTCCACTCTGAGCATGATACTGCCAGAAAGCAGGAGAAATAGAACTTATAATATAGGCATTTTTTTTGTCCATTAGAAAACAGTACGGCTATTACCATGGTCGTCTTCAGTGTCTCCCTTTGCTTGTGCAGTTCCCACGCTATTACCTAGAGGTGACGTACAGCTCAGTCCAACTGGTGAATTGAAAGAGTCATTTTTGCCCTCTTCAAGCCCGGTTTCTCATCCTACCTCAAAATGATTACCCGAAAGTGGATTTCTTAAGTGCTTTTGGAAAGGGAAAAGTTATCTGATTACTTCAGATTCCTCACCTGTAAAGTGGTTATAACACCACCACCAATAATAATAGCAGTAATAATTAATAGATGAATAAGCTGATCTGTTGCGTATGATTTATATGGAGGAAGATACAATAAGTTCTAGAAAGACAAAGAAAAATCATGACAAGCATATTACGTTAACGAAAAAGAAATCCATAGATATTAATGAAAACTGGGGTATGTGGCAAGTATCGAAGCCTAATGAATTTACTAACAAATGGCATTCTGTACCATCCATGCAATATTATGAAAGTGAATTTTGCCCACTCTATTTTAGTGAATACTATTAACCAGAAGACACGATGGAGGTGATAGAGGTGAATGAATTCCTAGCCAATGCATACAGACAGAGAAGGTATGTCAGTAAAAAATGCATAACAAGCAACAGAATGCAATAAATGTGCATGTATAGGTAGCCACAACACATATAGACAAGTATTTCAATGAAAACCGGTACGAAGCAGACAGCAAAATAATAAGTGTAAAAGAGTTTCATTATTGTGCTCCTTCATATTTTTACCCAGCAAGTAAGAGGTATTAAGCCTAGGAGAAATATATATTTCAATGAATATAGCTTATATAATAAGCAGAAAGGAAGCTTAAAATGTATCAGGAAGGTTTTTGGATTTATCCTAGAACTTAGATTAGAATCATCTTCAGCATCCAAGAAGATGGCATCCCAAAACCTCAAAAAACCATCATGCCTAGAATCCAATTAAAAAAGATTTTCAAATGTAAGAAAATCCACAGGACTCCACAATATGGTTTTCGATAAACGTGGATGTTTGTTTGTTTTGTTTCTTTGGCCGCGCCGCGTGGCCCTGGCCGTGAAAGCACCGAGTCCTAAGCACTGGACCGCCAGGGAATTCCCTAAGTGGGGGGGGGAATTAGAGATGTGGGGCTTGACTTTTTCTTCTTCTTCTTCGGTAGCTAAGCTCTACAAGCGAACGATGGCTGTTGATCAATGTGCTCTCTGTGTTAGGAAGGAAATAACTGTAAAAATGAAAAGCAGCCTTGCCTTAGAACCTACATATCACACCAAGGAAAATAGTCCTTCTGATTCAATTTAGAAGATATCACTTAAAATGTTGAATTGGTGAAATGTCTACCTAGTTTAAAAATTAGAAAGAATAAAACACTGAAAAGCAGCCCCCTAGATAACCACTGTGGTTGCTTGTTTATAGGAGGCATCATTTCTAAAACGTATTTCTAAAATGTTTATATTCAAAACTGTCAAGTGGCCAACTGTATTCAGAGAGGCAATAAAAGAAAGAAAACGGAGTATGACTTTTCTGATAAGCTGCCTTTCCCGGTGATCCCCTGTTCTGGCCTTACTTTCCTTCTTAAGTCTGTTAATGTAAGGGTTTGCTACCATCAACTTGGTTTTGCCCTGCTCTGAGCAGGTTTCCCTCTGTGCTGTTTCTGCTTTAATTGAAAATCTTTGGTTCCCATCAGCATTCCATTGCAAACTCCGTTTTTCTTGAGAGCTCCTCTATGCTTTCCCTCTTCATTCTTACATTTTCTCCCATCTCTTGGTGCCTGTTGGCCTGTGCTAATGAAAACCGTCCTAAACTTCCTTACGCTCGACTCTGTGCCTCCCTGTAGAGCCCAGTACTCTCCATCCTCTCTCCCTATTCTCTCTTTTCAACTAGTCGAAATCCTAGTGGAGGGAGACCATTAGAGATGAAACATCTTGGTATATATTGCTAGTTTTCTATGTCCCCTGGCTTTTCTGTGTTTCTGTTGAAACACTCTTGAGAAGTGTCTGATTTCGTTTTCTACATGGGTACCCTTTAAGGCTCAATACTGGAAAAGAAGGGGATCAGAGTGATCAACCCAATGTGGTATCCTAACGTAACAGTTAAGGAAAGCAACAGGCTTTGTGAGACAGCCAGTGATTTGTCCAAAGTCACACAGATAGTAAACGTCAAAGTCAAAAGTGAAATTAGGTCTCCAGACTTGTAGTTCAATACTTTCCCTCATTATTCCATGCTATTTTGAATCTCCTACTCAATTTAGGGGCAAAAGAAATCGAACGCAAAACTTTCCAAAGTTTCTTTTCTTACCTGACATGGTCAGAGAAGAGGAAGCATCCACTGCAGGTACAAGGGATGAGGAGACAACACTAGAGGATGTCTGAGTGGCTGCAGCTGAACGGCGCACGTGTCCAGTACAGAGGTCACTGGTTACTGGTCCAAACAGCTCCACGGAAACCCCAAGGCTCTACCAAGTGGTAGTAGGTTTGGGAGGAGAGTGATGTCACAAAGCAGGCAGTTGAAAGGTATGAGAGAGCCAATAGGGAGGTCCGATCCCCAACAGGAAGGCGGGCTTGGGTGAAGAGAGTGTAGGAGAGCTAAAACAACACCTGAGTTTCTGAGCTTTGGGGAGGAGGAAATCCTAGAAGACAGATTTACCTCCCCCAGGCTCTTCCATTAGGGAAATCATTGCAACATTTCTTACAGACGTTCATTAATACACTGAACTAAGAGTTACTTATATTCTACAGAGTATTCTATTTTATGTATCATATACTTAGAGCTATATAGATCTTCTTTAATTAATAATCCTTAGGAAGGAAAGAGCCATCTAGTTTGAACTATTACAGTTGTTCTGAAATCATATGTGTCTAATGAGTGAACTGATAGCAGCTTTTAAGGAGCCAAAGTAGGGATTAAGAAGCTCTTTTTGTAACTTGGTTCAAGAGTAGGGTGAAGTTTGTTGAGTGTACCTTGTGGAGAATGTTGTGGTCCAAGGCTCTTCTCTTTTAGTTTCTTCTCCTTGACTCCTACCTTCCTTGGGCTGGGCTAGGCTGGGGGCCAGGTTGGACTTGCGACTTAACATTTCTCTTCCGCTTTCTCTTTTTTTTTTTTCTTCCATTATGGGCATTGCTTCGAGGACAAGCCTTGATCTTGCATTGGACGTTACTTCCTGTCACCTTCCAGCAGCAGGAGTCTTCTTTTCAGTGCTTGATGCTTCACGAAATAGACTCTGCCCGTTGGCAGCAAATACCAGAGAGCTAGGAGACAGAGCTGGTTGC
>NW_028121648.1:0-22831 GCF_965194805.1 Balaenoptera borealis
GTTTTCTTAATTTTTCTTTCTGACAGCTTTGGGTTTTTTTTTTTTTCTTCTTTTTCTAATTCCTTCAGGTGTAATGTTAGGTTGTTTATTTGATATTTTTCTTGTTTCCTAAGAATAAGCTTGTGTCACTATAACTTCCCCCGTGATCTGCATTGGCCATGTCCCATAGATTTTGGATCATTGTGTGTTCATTTTCATTTGTCTTGGGTATTTTTAGAATCCCTCTTTAATTTCTTCAGTGTTCCTTTCTTCCCCTTTTATTCCCTTCATCTGTGATGTGAGGACTATCTTTAATATTATGTTTGGATTTCTTTCAGTTTTGTGTATTGTGTGTGTGTGTGTGTGTGTGTGTGTGTGTGTGTGTGTGTGATTATTTAAGTTGCTGAGCTCTTAATTTCACATGGACACTGCCAACCCTGCATTGTTACTCTCCTCCCCCACAGTTACTGAATTTGACCTTATATTTTACATCTACTTGTTTGTGTGTGCCTTAACTTCTTATTGTGAATATAGATGATTTTATTACCATTTTCTTTCATCCTTCCTATTAGCTGTGTACATGGTTGATTTACTACCTTTGTTGAATATTTGCCTTAACCAATGAGCTTTTTCCTTTAGTAAGTTTCCTTTCCTAATTTTTATGTTTCAGTCGTGGCCTTTTCTTTTTCACTTAGAAAAGCCCCTTTAAGATTTCTCATAAAGCTGGTTTGGCGATGCTGAGCTCTTTTAGTTTTGCTTCTCTGTAAAACTTTAGATATCACCATCAAATCTGAAGGAGAGCCTTGGTGGGTAGAGTATTTTTGGTTATCGGCTTTTCCCTTTCATGACTTTAAATATACCATGCCACTCCCTTCTGGCATGCAGAGGTTATCCTGAAAAGTCAGTTGATAACTTTATGCAAGTTCCCATGTTTGTAACTTGTTGCTTTTCCTTTGCTCCTTTTAATAGTGTCTTTTTATCTTTATTTTTTTGCCATTTTAATTACAGTGAGTCTTGGTGTGGTCCTCTTTGGGTTGATCCTGTTTTGGCCTTACTGTGTTTACTGGACTTGGATGTCTGTTTTCTTTCCCAGGTTAAGGAACTTTTCAGCTCGTATGTCTTCAGGTATGTTCTACACTGCTTTCTCTTCCCTTTTTGCTTCTGGGACCAGTATAATGCAAATATTAGTACACTTGATGTTGTTTCACAAGTCTGTTCAACTTTCCTCATGTCATTTTAATCTATTGTTTTACCGTTCATCTTCAGTGATTGCCAGTACTCTGTCCTTCAGTTTTCTGATTCATTCCTCTGTATCATTTAGTCTACTGTAGTTTCCTTTTAGTGTATTTTTCATTTCAGTTATTGCATTCTCCTATCTCTGTTTTGTTGTTCTTTAATGGTCTAACTCTTTTTTAAAAACTTCTAACTTCTTGCTCTGGTCGTCCATTCTTCTCCTGAGTTCTTTGATCATCTTTACCGTCATTACCTTGAACTCTTTCTTGAGTAGATTGGCTATCTCCACTTCACTTAGATCTTCTTCTGAGTTCTTATCTTGTTCCTTCATTTGGATCGTGTTTCTGTGTCACCTCATTTTTCTTAACTTGCTGTTTTTATTGCTATGTATGTAGTAGGTTCGTTACATTTCCTGACCTTGGAGAAGTGGCCTTTTGTAGGAGAGGTCCTATGTGTCCCAGCAACCCAGTGTCCCCTGGTCACTAGAACTATATGTTCTAGGTGTACCCCCTATGTGGGCTGCTTGGGCTCTTCTGTTGTGGTGGGCTGACTACTGTGGGTGGTCTGGTAGGCTTGGCTGCCCCCAGACTGCTCGTTTGCCAGGCTCTGCCTAGTATGGAGGCTGTCTGTGCTGCTTGGTGAGACTAAATCATAAGGCAGCTGGCTGCACAACTCTGGGGGACACCAAATCTAGTGCTGGTTCACTTATGGGTAGAACTGCAGTCCAGGTGATAATCAGGGCTAGTGCCCAGTCACTGGTCCTGGGGCTATGCTGGCTACTGGGAGGAAGAGACAGGTCCTGAGTTCTGGCTGCAGGGCCCAGGAGTCGCAAAGTCGGTGTTGGATCACTGTTCCTGACACAGCTATCTCCAGGGTCTGGGGTATCCCTAATCTTGTGTTGGCATTCTGGTGGGCAGGGTCAGGACCCAGCTGAGTCCATGGCTGCTTCTGGCCTGCAAGTGAGTGTTCTGGTCACACAGGCTGCTGAGCTGTGGTATTCCTGGAGCTGGTGTGTGCCTGTTGGTGTATGAGGCTGATCCCAATGCTAGAGCAGGTTTGCTGTTGGGTAGGTCCAAGCTCCATCCAGTCCCTGTGCAGTTATCACCTGCCGATGGTGAGGCTGACTCCAAGGCCAGAGTAGGCTCACTTGTCAGAGGGGCCAGGGACTCTGGGGCTGGTGCCTGTCCACTGAGGTGTGGAGGCTGGTCCTGGGGCTTTTGGTGGCTGGGCCCATGTCCAGGGGCAGCTGTGCATTGAGAGGGTCTGAAGGCAGCCTGTTTGCCGGTGGGTGGGGCTATGCCCTTGCTCAGTTAGTTGCTTGGCCTGTAGCATCCTAGTACTTGTGTCTCTAGTCTGGTGGAAATGGGTAGGGCTAGGTCCTGAGGCTAAAAAAATAGAGGGAGGATTCTCAAATTATGCTTGCTGGTACCAGTGTCCACGAGGTAGAAGGAGCTCCCCCGAATGGCTGCTGCCAGTGTCTCTGTCCCTGAGGCTGTGCTGTAGTTGCCTCTTGCCTCTCTGGGAGACTCTCCAAGATCAGGAGGTAGGTGTGACCCGGGATCCTTTCAAATGACTGCTTCTGTTCTGATTCTCGGATCATGTGGGATTTTGTGAGCATCTTTTAAGAGTGGAATCTCTATTTCCCACAACCCTCTGGCTCTCTGGAAAATAAGCACTACTGGTCTTCAAAGCCCAACTTTCGAGGAACTCTTCTTTCCAGAACAGGATCCCTGGGCTTGGGAGCCTGATGTTGGCTTCATACCCCTTGCTACCTGGGAGCACCTCTGAAATTGTACTTATTCTCACATTTGTGGGCCACCCACCTGGTGGTATGGGTCTTGACTCTATTGAGATTTTTCCCTTCTTTTCTGTCTTGTCGAGGTGCCTTCCTTATATCTTTAGCTGTAAAACATCTTTTACGGTAGGTCCTGGACTTTTTTATCAATTGCTGTTCTGTAAACTGTTGTGACTTTGGTGTGCCCATGAAAGGCATCAAGCTCCGCGTCTTTGAATGCTACCATCTTGGACAATCTGTCCACTTCATTCTTAATCATATTATTTAAGCTTTCTTAGTATCTTATTTGATTAGCGACAGTTTGAAATTTATTATCACTCATGTTTACTTCGCCTGTTTAAAGAAATTGAATAGTGCATTCATTCAGTTTGAAATGAAGGTAGTGACCTGTGAATTTCCATACCTCAAACATCAAGGATAGGACAAAAGCCTTTTCGACCTGTGTTACCCTCAAACTCTGCACCCCACCCCAGCCTGGCAATTAACCTCTTACACCCATGCTCACACCTTCTGTTTTCGGACCGTTAACCATCATTGCATCTTTAAGTGTGTTGACAAAGTGAACTCTAGTCTTTCCAGTTTTTGAGTTTTGTTTTTTGCTTTAGGGAACAGTCCTACTATGAATGTACATTTACTGGTCTGCTGAAGTTCATATATAAACCTGTCAAGCACATTACCAGAATTGGAATTGCTTGTATACACACTTTGAAAAATTTTAGAGACAATGGTAGAACAGAAGTAAATTGTATTTCAAATCCCACAGTATTTTCACACCATGAAAACCCTTCCCTGTTTACTATATTTGAGTGTAGTTTATCTTTATGCCCATACTATATTTCCCAGAGATGGGTAAGTGTTATGTTTCTTGCTAGCACATTTACCGTATTGTTCAAAGTCAGGCGTTTAGTGGTTTTAGCATGATCCTATTTCCATGAACTCGCAAATACAAGATCTTCTCTCACACTGTCTTTTACTCCCTGCTGTTTTATATTGCCCTCCTAATTCTCAGTCCTGGTCTTTCTTTATGTTCTTCATCAACCTGGATAGGTTATACTATTTTCTCCCTTATTCAAGACCAATAGAATAGAATAGAACACCCAGAAATAAACCCTGATATATGGCCAAAGGATTTTTGACAAGTTGCCAAGACTTTTCAAAGTAGAAAGTATAGTATTTTCCACAAATGGTGCTGAGAAGTCATGTTGTCAACATGCAAAAGTAGGAAGATGGACCCTTACCTAACATCATATGCAAAAATTAATGAAAACGTATCAAGAAACTAAATATAAGACCTAATAAAATAAAAAGTCTTAGGAGAAGACACAGGACAAGGGCTTCATGACATTGGATTGGCAGTGTTTTCCTCAATATGAAACGAAGGAACAACAAAGGTACAGCTAACAAAAAAATTAACAATTTGCAGTACATAATTTAAAAAAATGTGTATCAAAGAAATGTAAACAGAGTAAAATGGCAACCCACAAGATGGGAGAAAATATTTGAAAGCCATGTATCTGACAAGAGATGTCTATTCAGAATATACAGAGAACTCCTACACCTCAACAAAAAGCAAACAACCTGATTCAAAAATGGATAAAAGACTTGAATAGATGGTCCTTCAAAAAGATGTACAAATGACTAAGCACTTGAATAGATGCTCCATATCACTAAATGCATGTTTATATATTTGTGTGCATGCATACACACACAAGCACACACACACATACACAAGCAGAAAGCAAGTATTGGTGAGGATGTGAGGGAGTTGGAACCATTGTGCTATGTCAGTGGGAATGTAGAATGATACAGCTGCTTTGCAAAAGAGTATGGCAAGTTTTCAGATATTGAAAGATAGAATTACTACATGATCCAGGAATTTTACTATGAGGTATACCCAAAGGAATTGAAATCAGGGTCTTAAAGAAATATTTGTACTCCAGTGTTTAGAGCAGTAATAATCAGAGTAGCTAAAATATGAAAGCAACCTAAGTGTTCATCCACTAGTTCCTGGATAAGCAAAGTGTGGTATACCCATATAATACAATATTATTCAGCCTTAAGAAGGAAAAGATCTAGGAATATGCTACAACATGGATGAATCTTGAGGAAATTGAGCTACCAAAAATGCCATTTTTGTGACTTTTAGTGAGTCATAACAATACAACTACTTATTTCAATTATATGGGGTACTTAGTGTAGTCAAAACCATAGAAATTGGGAGGGTAATGATGCTTTTCAGGTGGTTATGGAACAAAAAGGAAAGTTATGTTTAAAGGATACAGAGTTACAGTTTTAAAATGTAGAAAAGAATTAGAAAGATAAATGGTGATGTTGATCGCCCAATAATATGAATGTATTTAATATCACTGAACGGTGCACTTTATAATAATTAACATGTTATATTTTATGTTATTTGATTTTACCAACATACACAATTGGGAAAGAATGTAATATCAGGAAAGGGAGTGGACCTGGGATAGAGCAGAGAGTAATCAGAAGGGTGAGACCCTGCATATGTTGAAGAAGAAGAACTGAGAGTCTTCATTGGCCAGAAGAGTCTTTATAAAAAAAAATTACTCTGAGGGTGTATTAAATAGATATCTATGGGTGCACTGCTATCTCCCATGGGTTATCTTAAAGAGTCTTTAATAAAGTCCGTAAGGCTTGCTGAGGCTTTTTTAAAAACTGGATTCCCTAGGATATAATTAGAGGGTGGTACTTAAGTCTATGTCTAGGTTGACAGATTTTGCAGGGAAGACGAACCTGAGAACAGTGGACGTCTTAAGAGTGTAAGTACATGGAAATTAGAAAAAAAATAATAAAGGGAATTAGGAAAACTGTGGACTTCGAAGGTCATGTATTATTACTGAGTCAGACCTGAGGTTTCTAAGGAGTTATATACACAGTTGCTATTTGGATTACTTGTTGATAAAGATAAGTGGAACAACTAGAATCGTTCCCAAGTGTAGGTAAGATATAATGAGAGGATGGAGGTGGAAAGTAGGGAGGCCCAGAGAGAAGTGGGAAGGTCATATTGGGCCAAGATGGTGGTAATATCCAGCAGAACAGATGGTAGGACAGACTATGGGTTCATCTTTTTCATTTCGGCCCCCCCCCCCTCATCCTTAATAATTCTTTGGGAATATTTCATGGCTCTGTGATGCAGGTACAGAATTCGAGTGAGGAGACTACACCCTCAGTGTCCAGCTGTCTGAGTCCTCAGTGTGCTTCAAATGATGGAGAACTATTGCTTCTTTATGAGAAGAGTTAGTACCTCGTAGCTAAGCTTAAGCTGGAGCTTATGCAATATTGATTCCATTTTATATATACTGTTGGCATGGAGGTTCCTCCTCCTCTTTTCTTGACCATTATGAAATGAATCTATATTTCTTAATATTTGGATATATCAGATAAATACATTAAGTAAAGGAATCTTATATATTGCTCCCTGCATAGTTTGCTCTTTCTTGTTTCTCTTTTATCTTTACTAAATTAGCACATGGAGAGACCTTGAAATGTTCTAATCAGGAGAGATTAGAACATCATATTTCTAGAGAGGTTGGTTGGACAGAGCAGGGGTCCCAGTGAGAATCCAAGCTTCTGTTTCTACTTGGAAGTGTACCTGTGTAGAATAGAGGGCTCCAGGAAATATCCTAGAATATTCCAATGTCCCTGTGGGAGATCATTAAGAGAGGCAGGATCTGGTACCAGATCAGTGTACTATGACATGTTTGTCAGTCATCTGATGTGAGATTCTCAGAGCCAATCCCTTATGGTAGGGCTGAGTGCAGAGTGATGAAGAACCTGTGAAAGCCTTTGATTGCATGTTAAAGATGAAGCTCTGATTTCGGGGAGAATTTTCTTACCTGACTGAATGTCACCCTTCTGTAGGGATGAGATTCTGTGCTTTTCCTCCGTCGATGACCACTGACTGAAAATCATTAGAGGATCATGTCTAGAAAGCATTCCTTATTTAATTTCTTAAAGAAGAAAACATAGAAAACATTTTTATCCACTTTCAAATTGAGGATCATGGGGAATGTCATCAGTGAAAATGTCAGAGTAGGGAGCTCTGGCTTGTGTCCATCCCCAGAAACACTGACATACGTGGTAAAACCTGTCAAAATGATCTTATCCACACATGTAAGTTTTCTTTTCTTTTCGCCCTGTAGATTTATCTTTCATTGAAACTTTACTGACTACAGGGTGTGGAGAATAAACAGGGAAGTAGAAACTGTATTTCCTGATGAGAGAATCACTAAGTCACATTAGCTGTTCTGAGCTATGTCTTACTCACCGTGACTGTAATTAAAACAAACAAACAAACAACACACTTTTTTTCTTTTTGGTGAGTCAGTTCTGACATTTCCTCGTTAAAGACATGGTAACAGATATAGACTTAGATTTATCAGAATTGAGCAAAATTTTGATTGTACCTGTGTTGAATATATGAGCATGACCTGCTACAAAACTTCATTATACTTATTGCCACAACTGACAAATTCCCTTTTTCCACTCCTGATATGTTGCATGTAAGGAATGCATAGGTCACTAACCCCAGCTGGTCACAGGTAAACTCTGCCACATGGATTACTGCATGTTTTCCTGCTAGAAGACCATACATTCTCGAGTATCATGCCTGCAGAGTATCTGGGCTCTTCTTTTTTCTGGATAAAGTTTAGATAATCACCTAATTTTATGAGAAATATATAAATTGTATCTGCATATTCTTCAGGTTTTTATTTATCCATTCTCTTTCAAGTCCTAAGTGCAAATATTAAAGTGATTTCCAAGAGGGTGGTAAATAGGACAGCTACGTTTATGCTCCAAAATTAACAATAAATCATAATACAATTGTAAATGCATTAATGTGTGATTAATATGTAGATACTTATGTAAATGCAATTTTAGTAATGCTTTGTGGAGAGCTTCAGAATCTAGGTATTAAAAAAAAAAGAAGAAGAAGGAGTTCTTGAAACTCTGAGGGAATTACAGAGAAGTCTTTGTGTCTATAAATATCCCTCTGAAATAATGCATTTTCTCAGAAATAAAGTAGGCATAAAACTGTAGGAAAAAACTTCATGAAATGAAAGAACATGTGAGATGGCCATACAAGAAAAAGAGTATTCTCACAGAATAATGAACAGTGTGGAGTTCAGCAGAAAGGTAATACAGATTCAGAGAGTAAAACTTTGTAGAGCCTAATTGTGAGTTCCTCATATTTCATCTTTGGAGACATGGTAGTCATTGGAAATATGATGTTATAAGATGACGTTAACATACTTAAATACTTTCATTTAGAAATGACCACTTAGACCAGAATAAATGAAAGAGAACACAAAATTATGTTTTTGTTGATTTTTAAAGACCTCAGGTGAGTGCTGATAATTTAAAAATACATGATGTCTTTCACTGCGAAGTAAAGGAGCTGTTACAGTGGAGGATTACTGGACTGAATGTCAATATTATGACATAGTATGAGTGTGTTTCGTGTTTGGTAATTGCAATCATTGTTGCTTTTGTTGTGGTCATCCATTTACAATGCTTGGTGTCAGTTGATTTATGTCTTGTAAAAATAAAATACAGTGTGTGTGTGAAAAAAATACATGATGTCTTGACTAAAGTTGTATGGAATTTGAGATCTGGAAAAAAGGCAATTTCTTTTCTGTAATGCTAGGATGCTAATTGGACATTTTTGCAAGAAAGAGATTTCAGGATGTAAATCTCGTGTCTCTAAGGTTGGAAGTCAGCTCATTGTGGACCATTCTATTAAACTTGTGTGAGTGGAGAAATATTTCTTTGGAAGGAAGAGGTCGGTCATGAATTCCTTTTTAATAAAGTTAGTGGTTTATAGTATACTGAATGAGCAAAATGGCTATTTCTGAACTTTAGAGAAAATTAATATAGTTTTTCTGCATTTACATTATGAAGCTGATATAAAGTATCATAAATTCTTTATTTTGAAAAACAATGTAATCAATTTGACATAATTCATATATATTGAACCTGTGGTACACACACACAATAAATCTTACATTCTAAAATTTTTTTGCACTAAAGAAATATCTTCAAGTGTAGTTGATTTACAATGGTGTGGGTTTTTAAAATACATGTTTATTGGAGTATAATTGCTTTATAACATTGTATTAGTTTCTGCTTTACAACAAAGTGAATCAGCTATATGTATACATATATTCCCCATATCCCCCCCTCTTGAGCCTCCCTCCCACACTCCCTGTCCCACCCCTCTAGGGGACATAAAGCACCGAGCTGATCTCCCTGTGCCATGAGGCAGCTTACCACTAGCTATTTTACATTTGGTAGTGTATATATGTCAGTGCTACTCTCTCACTACGTCCCTGTCTCCCCTTCCCCCTGTGTCCTTAAGTCCGTTCTCTACATCTGTGTCTTTATTCCTGCCCTGTCACTAGATTCGTCAGTACCACTTTTCTAGATTCCATATATATGTGTTAGCGTACGGTATTTGTTTTTCTCTTTCTGACTTACTTCACTCTGTATAACAGACTCTAGGTCCAACCACCTCACTACAAATAACTCAATTTTGTTCCTTTTTATGGCTGAGTAATACTCCATTGTGTATATGTGCCACGTCTTCTTTATATATTCATCTGTCGATGGACATTTAGGTTACATCTATGTCCTGGCTATTGTAAATAGTGCTACAGTGAACATTGTGGTACATGTATCTTTTTGAATTATGGTTTTATCCGGGTATATGCCCAGTAGTGGAATGCTGGTTCATATGGTAGTTCTGTTTTTAGCTTTTAAGGAACCTCCATACTGTTCTCCATAATGGCTGTATCAGTGTACATTCCCACCAACAGTGCAGGAGAGTTTCCTTTTCTCCACACCCTATCCAGCCTTTATGCATTGTTTTATTAATTTCTTTTTTTTTTAACTTTAAAAAAAATTTTATATTTATTTTTGGCTGTGTTGGGTCTTCATTTCTGTGCGAGGGCTTTCTCTAGATGCGGCAAGCGGGGGCCACTCTTCATTGCGGTGCACGGGCTTCTTCACTATCGTGGCCTCTCTTGTTGCAGAGCACAGGCTCCAGACGTGCAGGCTCAGTAGTTGTGGCTCACGGGCCTAGTTGCTCCGCGGCGTGTGGGATCTTCCCAGGCCAGGGCTCGAACCCGTGTCCCCTGCATTGGCAGGCAGATTCTCAACCACTGCGCCACCAGGGAAGCCCTCCTTCATTTCTTTTTCATTTATTTCTGATTTCATCTTTATGATTTCTTTCCTTCTGCTAACTTTGGGGGTTTTTTTAATTATTCGTTCTTTAATTGCTTTAGGTGTAAGTTTAGATCGTTTATTTGAGATGTTTCTTTTTTCTTGAGGTAGGATTGTATTGCTATAAACTTCTCTCTTAGAACTGCTTTTGCTGCATCCCTTAGATTTTGGGTCATTGTGTTTTCATTGCCAGTTGTTTCTAGGTATTTTTTTTATTTCCTCTTTGATTTCTTCAGTGATGTCTTGGTTATTAAGTAGTGTATTGTTTAGCGTCCATGTGTTTGTATTTTTTTTACAGATTTTTTCCTGTAATTCATATCTAGTCTGATAGCGTTGTGGTCGGAAAAGATACATGATACAATTTCAATTTTCTTAAATTTACCAAGGCTTGATTTGTGACCCAAGAGAAGATCTATCCTGGAGGATGTTCCATGCGCACTTGAGAAGAAAGTGTATTCTGTTTTTTTTTGGATGGAATGTCATATAAATATCAATTAAGTCCATCTTGTTTAATGTATCATTTAAAGCTTGTGTTTCCTTATTTATTTTCCTTTTGGATGAGTTGTCCATTGGTGAAAGGAGGTGTTAAAGTCCCCCACTATGATTGTGTTACTGTCAATTTCCCCTTTTGGGGCTGTTAGCCTTTGCCTTATGTATTGAGGTGCTCCTTTGTTGGGTGCATAAATATTTACAATTGTTATATCTTCTTTGTGGATTGATCCCTTCATCATTATGTAGTGTCCTTCTTTGTTTCTTGTAATAGTCTTTATTTTAAAGTCTATTTTGTCTGATATGAGAATTGCTACTCCAACTTTCTTTTGATTTCCATTTGCATGGAATATGTTTTTCCATCAACACACTTTCAGTCTGTATGTGTCCCTAGGTCTGAAGTGGGTCTCTTGTAGACAGCATATATACGGGTCTTGTTTTTGTGTCCATTCAGCCAGTCTATGTCTTTTGGTTGGAGCATTTAATCCATTTCATTTAAGGTAATTATCGATATGTATTTTCCTATTACCATTTTCTTCATTGTTTTGGGTTTGTTATTGTAAGTCTTTTCCTTCTCTTGTGGTTCATGCCTAGAGAAGTTCCTTTAGCGTTTTTTGTAAAGCTGGTTTGGTGGTGCTGCATTCTCTTAGCTTTTGCTTGTCTGTAAAGGTTTTAATTTCTCCGTCAAATCTGAATGAGATCCTTGCTGGGTAGAGTAATCTTGGTTGTAGGTTTTTTTCCCTTTCATCACTTTAAATATGCACAAAGATGCCCAAAGTGTATGCTCAGCAGTCCCTCAGAGTCGACAGCCTTTCTATTGTGATCTATTTATGATTTATTTCTTAAATGACTAATGAGGCTTAGTCAGATTTTTCTGACAGCTTTGGGTCTTCAGCTTTCTGCTTTCATCATTTGTCCTTAATAGCAAAATCTAGATTTAAAGTGTTTTAGTTTTCTATTCACTTATACATAGTTATATAGATAAAAGATGTCAACATCCCATACAAATGCACCCTTCCCTACTTCTACCCTCAATATTTTGTGTAGATTTCTGTCTTTATGCAGAGAGTGTATTTGGAGGGGGTGGGGGGAGGGGGTTCCCCTGTTTAAATAAAATTGCATGTAGTATAAACCCACATCAATACTTTATACCATTAGTACCACCAATATGCCACTCAGGCTGTCCTAAAAGCATCCCCAAAGCAGTTCCTGTGGGAAACAGAAAACAGGCTGTTTGCAGTTCATGAAGAACACCCCAATACTATTCCATTGTATTTTATGCCAAAAAAAAGCATGATCTCTATCAATTTGAGACATCATGTTTTAGAAAATTTGGATATAAGATGCATTTTTTCCCTTTCCTAGCTAACCTAAATTAATAGCAAAAGTAATCATTTACTGAGCACCTACTGTGTTACACAAATTATTTATAATCTTTATAACACACCTACAATGTAGGCATTATAATTGCCATTTTTAAAATGAGGAAATTGAAACTCAGAAATACAATATAATCTGAGCAGAGTTACACAGCTATTGAATGGCAGAGCTAGTATTTAAACCTGTCTCGTCATGTTCCAAAGTCTATGTCTGTATTAAGATAGGAAGACTATAACTTTCTGATACTCAATACACCTAAAAAAGTGAAATTTAGAGAATGTGAAAATTCCCCCCATATCAGAAAACTAGTCTAACTTTTAAAAGAAGTATCATGAGCAGAATCAGGCAATTAAGTAAGAGTACTATTCAAGTACACAAATCACTGTGATCATTGGAGAACATGTTACTGTCACATGAAAGGCAGTGAGAGAAGAATAGTATTTACAGCGGTGGGAGAAAATTTCTATGTCTTTATGCTTCTTTGCCTTTTAAAATGTTAATCTCATAATGATAAAACTAAAGGAACAATAAGGTTTTGTTTCCAAAAGCTGCTGCTAATAATGATATGTTCACTATACCATAGGCTGTTTAGGCCAGTGTGTTTGTGCATTACTTGTTTATTTATGTATATACTTAATTTTTAAAATGTCTTTTATTATAAATATGATATACCTTCGTTGTTACATATTCAAGCCATAGAGAAAGGCATAGAATCGTTTTTCGTTATATTCTTCAAGATTTTATTATTTTTTCACTTCCTTTTCCTTTCCTCCCTTTATTTGAGGTTGTTATTTATGGAAAGGCTGGCCCAAAGCTTGAAGTTTCTAATGACTCTATTAAGCTTCTACCATCCCACTTCCTGCTGCCAAGTGGCAACCACTTTGAATTTTTCAACTTGATCTTTTGGTGTTTACCTCTGTGTCTCCATGTAACATGTTTATACATGTTTCTACATCCTGTATTTTCTAATTGAAATTACCTTTTGACTTCCCATTTTTGGAAGATGAGGATTTATATCTTTTCACAATCCCTTCTCAACCCCCACTACACACACACACACACACACACACACACACACACACACACACACACACATCCTTTCAACTTGGTAAGAGTGAAATTTTGGTTTTGTTTTTTAGGACTGAATCCAGTATACTATGATCACTTTTTCTTGTACATTTTGTTTAACTTTGAGCTAATATTTTCTCTCTTTCATATTCTATCAACTTTATATGTACTCTTCACTAATTCAACTCCAAAGCCTCCTTCTGTTGTATAATAAACTTCTTATTATATCCAAACACATTAGGTCTTCTCCGAATTTTCTCTTCTTACTAAAAAAAATAACTTTCCTGGAAACTTCTAAGCTGCTACAACCTGGACTCATTCCTCTCTGTGCCCACCTTTGGTCCTGGACACACTTCACTATCATTTTAATTCCCTTCACCTGTCTCTTTTGTAGGATCTCCTATTTCCTGGGTTCCATCTCTTGTTGGGGAAGAAGGGAGTGTTTGTTTGTTTACTCCCTGTTTGGGTGGAGTATATCTTCCAGCATATTCCTAATAAAGAGATGCATGTGAAACATTTTTTGAGAATTTACATATGTGAATATTCCCTTATTCTATCATCTTTCTACTTAATAGTTTGGCAAAGTATAGAACACTAGATTGGAAACTGGCGTCTCACAAAATTTTGAAGGTATTTCTCAGCTGTCTTCTAGGCCCAAATGTGACTGAAATCATTCAAATTCTTATCTTTTCTTTGAAACCTGGTTGTCTCTCTCTCTCTTTCTCTCTCACCTTGTCAATATTCCTCTATTTCACAGGTATATACTTTGATGGGCTCTGTTTCCTTCCATTATGTTAGGCACTCTGTGTGTAAATCCCTTTTGAGTGCAAACTTATATTCTCCAGATCTGCTAATCTTTTGAAAATTATTTTATTCATGACTTTATCCTTTCTATGGACTTTTTTCTCTTTTTGGAAATTTCTATCAGATCTCTTGGACTGTTTCCTTTCTTTTTCCCCCTCACTGTTTCCTATTTATTTGCTTCTTTACCCTAGTTTATGCGAGAATTGTTGACTTCATATTCTAAATCTTGTGAATTTTTCTTTTCTGCTCTAATAGTTTCAATTTTCAAAATATCTCTATTAGTTCTTTGAATGTTACTTTTTCAAAGCATCCATTTTAGTTTATGAATGCAATATCTTATGGCTCTGCGGATACTTATGCTATTTTAATAATGTTTTTCTTCTCTCCACTTAATTCATATTTTCTTTTTCTTTTTTTTTCTACCTGTTTTGTTGCTTGCCTGTTTGCTCATAGTTAAGAGTGGTACATTGGAAACCCAAATGGAAACTCTGAGAGCAGATGAATTTCTTAAACTGTGGTCTTCATGTAGAGTGATCTGGCGGGGACATTTCCTCGTGGAAATCCTGATGTTGGCATATTTAGAGCTTTCCTCTGGGGCTGCTCAAATTCCCAAGCAAAGTCTTCCTCTGTCCTGCTTGGAGGGAATCCTCCTGGTTGCTACTTCGGGAATTTGTTTTTTCCCCAGCTTGCTAACACACATCCAATTTTGTGATTTATTATTAAAATTACATTCTCTTGGGACTTCCCTGGTGGTCCAGTGGCTAAGACTCTGTGCTCTCAATGCAGGGGGCCCAGGTTCGATCCCTAGTCAGGGAATTAGATACCACATGCCAAAACTCAGAGTTCACATGCCGCAACTAACAGATCCCTCATGCCACAACTAAGACCTGTCACAGCCCAATAAATAAATAAATATTTAAAAAAATGATAAATAAAATTACATTCTCTCACTTGAACACAATTTATGTGAAGGAACTAGGATGGCTAGGAGGCAGAGGTGTCATGCACTTAAAAATTATCTCAGCGGAATTTTTCTTTTCAGTGATGTCCTTAATACTTTACTGTTTGTGAGGGCCTGTTACAAAAGCAGACTCTTGGAGTTAACAAAACTGTGTATAAGGTATGGGATTATGAAGTTGAGGTCAGCTGATAGAGAAAATTGAACCAGGTGGCATTAGCACCACAATTCAGGGTTATATTTTTTTTCTGTAAACTACAGCACCAAAAACTTAATTGGCTAAATCAAGTTGTCCTTCCTCATAGAGTTCACAGTCTATAATGTTGAAAGCTATTTTGGTGAGTGTTATGTTGCAATTTACAATAAAAAGTATATATTCAGTCTTCAAACCCTGCTCCTGCCACAAATCTCCTAAAAGTCTTGGAATTTCCTAAGTGATAAGGACAACAAAGGTGTGTTTTTATGTTAATGAGGTGACTTTTGGAAAGAACCTAAGGATGGGGGCTGGTTGCTAGCTGAGTCAAAGATTTGATTAGAATGTTGGAACTTTCACTTTCCTCCCCACCCCTGAACTTCCAGCCTCAGGGGAGGTGACAGGGCTGGAGACTGAGTTCAGCCAGCAGTGTTGTAATCAGACATGCCTTTCAGGAAGCCTCCATAAAAACTCAAAAGGAGGGGTTCCAAGAGCTTCCGAGTTGGTGAACACGTGGAGATTTGAGGAGTCACACCCAAAGAGGGCAAGGAAGCTCCATACCCTTTCTCATACCTTACCCTAGGCATCTCTTTTATCTGGCTACTTCTGAGTCGTATTCTTTTATAATAAACCAGCAATCAGTTAAGTAAATGTTTCTCTGAGCTCTGTGAGCCACTCAAGCAAATTAACCCCAAACCAAGGAGGGTCGCTGGAATTGCTGATCTATAGTCAATCAGTCAGAAGCACAGGTGATAACCTGGACTTGCGATTCACGTCTGAAGTGTGTGTGTGTGTGTGTGTGTTTGTAAGGAGGTGGTTGGCAGTGGAGGGCCATGTGGTCTGGTAGGACTGAGCCCATAACCTATGGAATCTGATGCTGTTTCCAAGTACATAGTGTTAGAATTGAGTTGAACTGTAGGACACCCAGTTGGCGTCCAGAAAACTTCTTGGTGGTGGGAAACACCCTCCCTCCACACATTAGAAATGGGGTGTTCAGAGGACCAAAGAGTGAGTTTCCAAAGTAATTGAGATCGGTTCAAAAGTGACACTGAGATGCGTGTGCACAGACACACAAATCCTTCACTGTGTTCACGAAATTCACTTTTATTTAATAGAGTAGGAAGTTTGTCAGTGTGTGGGGGGAAGAAAAAAAATACAAACCTCATTAAGTAGAAGTAAATAAACTCATATTGAACATTTTTGCCATTTTAGAATCAGACAACAATCTGTGACTTCAGATATTGAATAAAAATGTAGCACGTGTGCTGGTAAATTTAAGAGGCCCCCTACAGATGACTTTAAAATTATAAAATTACCTAATTTTATTTCCAAGTCAAAATCTAGAATAACTTTATGAATATCACCAACTAATTCATGGCTTCTTGGGATAGATCCTCAACCACATGACAACTTCTGATAACTGGAATATTACTTTTATGTATCAGTTCAAATTCCTGGGAAAGTGGATCGGTTTGGTCTAGCTAATCTTAATGAGCCTGTCCACCGAGTTCACTGGTTACCTGCCACCTTTGGATCTGCTGCCCATTAGTCACATGCCCACACCTGAGCAATGAACTCTGGAGGAAGGACAACTGGAGATGGGCTGCACGTCATGGTCACTAGGCAAGAAGGAATTGTCTGAAGGAAAACTTTTACCTGGAAGGGAAATATCATGATTTCCTCCCTAGCTTTAAGATTCGATGTTTTTCCATTGCTTTTTAAAAAAAAATTTATTAGAGTATACTTGATTTACAATGTTGTGTCAGTCTCTGCTGTACAACAAAGTGAATCATATATATATATATATATATATATATATATATATATCTGCTCTTTTTTAGATCCTTTTCCCATATAGGTCATTACAGAGTACTGAGTAGAGTTTCCTGTGCTATACAGTAGGTCCTTATTAGCTATCTATTTTATATATAGTAGTCTGTATATGTCAATCCCAATCTCCCAATTTATCCCTCCCTCCCATCCTCCCTGGTAACCGTAAGATTGTTTTCTACATCTGTGACTCTCTTTCTGTTTTGTACCATGATTTTAGATTCCACATATAAGCAATATCATATAATATTTGTCTTTCTTTGACTTAGTTCACTCAGTATGACAATGTCTAGGTCCATCATGTTGCAAATGTTACTATTTTTTGTCATTCTTTTATGCCTGAGTAATATTCTATTATATATATATATGTATACACACACACACACACACACACATATCATGTCTTTTTTATCCATTCATCTGTTGACGGACATTTAGGTTGCTTCCATTTCCTGGCTATGGTAAATAGTGCTGCAATGAACATTCGGGTGCGTGTATCTTTTTCAAATTATGGTCTTCTCTGGATATATGCCCGGGAGTAGGATTGCTAGAACTTATGGTAGCTCTAAAAACAATTAATGCTGGAGAGGGTGTGGAGAAAAGGGAACCCTTGTACACTGTTGGTGGGCATGTAAGTTGGTACAGCCACTATGGAGAACAATATGGAGGTTCCTTAAAAACAAACAAAACCTGCGGGGCGGCGGTGGTGGTGGTGGTGTGATGAATTGGACGATTGGGATTGACATGTATACACTGATGTGTATAAAATGGATGACTAATTAAAACAACAACAACAACAAAAACTACTAAAAATAGAGCTTCCATTGCTTTTAGGATCGATCCTACAAAGGCTGATGTGACTGGGCCCCTGCCTCGCCTCTTCTCTCATTACTCTCCACTCTTTCTCTCTGCTGCAGCCATGCTGACTTTGCAGTTTCTCAAATCACCCTTGTTTCCATGTTGCCCCACAACATTTGCCTAGGCTTTTCCCTTTGCCCACCTAATAATCACCCTTTAGATCTCATTTCAAATTACATTCTCAGTGTCTTTGAAGAAGTCCACAGAACAACTTACTTCTGAAAATTAGAGCTGCCAATTAAATTCCATTTTGTTATGAAACTAATTGTGTGAATCTGTTGATCGGGGTTCAGGACACACTAACCCAAAATATGACACCGTGGCATACTGAATATTTTAAGCTGAAGGAATTTGAGAAAGAGCATATGTAGAAAGGACTCTCTGACCTTCCCCTGCAGGAGATCATAAGACCCTTATGTGAGGGGTGCCTTTTCTATACCCAGAGAAAATGTTCATCCTCATCTCCAAGACGTCAAGAGGAATTAGACTGAAAAGGCTTTGCTATTTCCCCTAATTTACCGCATTAAACTCATACCCCTTTTTGTCCTATCATATTTTCCATGACTTTCTACTCTTCTTCCAACCAAACAGAAACACTCTCAGGTTTAACCACTTCTTCAGGTCTTCATTTTCTAATGAAGTTTCCGGTGTCACGTGAAACTTACAATAAACGAATTTGTATGCTTTTCTCTTGTCAATCTGTCTTTTGTTAGAGGGGTCTCTGTCAAGAACTTAGAAGAGTAGAGGAAACAGCTCTTTTTCTTCCCTACTTCAGTAACCAGGTAAGAGGCTGTCAAGGTAGTCAAAAAAGAGGAAGTCTCTAGATGGTGAGAAGGGTCACACTGTGTTGAGTAGTGATTAGCAAGCAGAGAAGAGTTACTAGCAGGGGAGTAGTACTACTCTCAGAGGTCACCTCTCTCATCTCTGAAGTCTCCTCACATTTGCTACTTAGACAGTGAATTGTTCCCATAGTATTTTTTTTCTTCTCCTTATCTGAGATGCTCATTGAAGACCACATTTATAAGATACAACTTAATCAATATATGTGGATGGCTTGGTGCATTATACTTGGAAAGTTTTTAATTATTATTGAGTAATAAGTAAGCTTTGTTGAAGCCTTGTCTTTCTTTTTTTTAGTGTTTGTAATATACTTTGATTTGATTGGATTTTTTACTGAAGTATAGTTAATTCACAATGTTGTGCTAGTTTCAGGTATACAGTAGAGTGATCCATTATATATATATACATATATTAAGATTAAGTTTTATATATGTTATATAATATATATATATATATTCTTTTTCAGATTCTTTTCCATTATAGGTTATTACAAGATATTGAGTATAGTTCCCTGTGCTATACAGTAGTTGCCTTTTCATGTTCTTATTAGGTTTCATCTTCCTGCATTTTACTTTTTAAGATGCATTTTTTTTAAACGGGAAACTTTTTTCTGATTATGTTAGTCTATGGACTATCATGGTTCTCTAAATTCAGAAATATATATTAGTAAATGTTCCCTTCCTCATCCCTACATTCATGGGTAATCTCCTGCTAATTATTAGCACGGTGAAGTAAATTAAGGAAGCTATTATTGGGTGTATATGTTAATAGAGTGATAATTGGATACCAGTGGGTAAGAATTAAGTAGGAAATGTCAAGGTGAGTTCAGAGACGTTTCATTAAAGACAAAAATAGGAAAATGCTGAGGAGCTTACAATCAATTGCTTATTTTACACCAAATGGCTTTTTAAAATTATGGCCACAAAAAGTGGATAAGCAGTAAAATGTACATTTGAGTTGATACAAATTGTCAGAAGAGAAATAAATATCGACACGTTTCACATTTGAGGTAGATTAGATAAATGTTTGATTTTTGAACATTCAAACAACAAAATTGAAATAACCTAAAATTTTCATGAAAGCTGTGCGGACATTCTAAATCAGTTATGCCATCATTTTGAAAATGATCAGGATGGGAAGGGGAGGTAGGAAGATGGGATTCCACGTAAAATTCATCCGAAATATTTTTCTAAGAGGATTTGAACAACACCCTTAGGATTTCAGGGATGCCCATTCTGCGTATAACGTATCTATCTGCAAACGTGTTACGGCAAGCATCACTTGGCTGACACACCTGCCCACTGTCCTACCTTCAGCGAGCTGTCTGAGATGTCATGGGAGTTGCCTCTAACCAGGACCTGATACCCAATGCCCTGACAACGCTGCTTTTTCAAAGCTTGAACTGCGACTCTTCACTTGGCTCCGCAGGCCCAGGGCAACTTGAACACCTGGCAAGACAGTAAGTTGGCAGATTCCTGCCTCTGAAAGATATGCAATTTTCAAGTGAGAGTTGCATTTCTCAATTTTACTTTTCTGTTTAGGGATTAGTTTGCTTATTTGTTCACTTATTCATTCACACATTTACATTTATCGACCAATATTTGTACAATTACGTTTTGTTTCCTCACTTAAATAAATAATTTTTTTCTCTGTGATGACTAAGGAACAAGCTGGTAAATGGTTGTTTGCTCTACAGTCATTTTGCCACAAGGTGGTGGTATAACTCTTTGAAGTTAAAAAAAAAAACTTGCAAAAAGTGTAATTTCAAGATTTATAAAAACATAACTCAGGAGAACGGCTTATTTTTGTTTCATAGTTTAATTTCTCTACAGCTTTAATAACTGTAGAAATTAGATTTCTATTGCAAATGAATTTTTCTTAAATGATATATAAATTATAAGAATTGAAATCACTCTCATAATGATGATGATATGCAGTTATCACAGCTAACATTATCTAAGGCCTTATTTTGTGCCAGGCACTGTGCGAGGTGTTTTACGTACAGTGAGTCAGTGCTCGCTGTCCTATCATTACTTAAATACAGTCACTGCTACCCTCTTTGCAGATAAGAAGACCAACACTTATATTAACAGGGATTCTTATTTATCTGGTCTTTTAATACTGTGTCTTATGTTAGGTTTTATAGTTGAATTAGAGCTATGTTTCCTGAGTTAGCAGGACAGTAATCTCCAGGGGGTACATTTTTCCATAAGTAATTTTTGCAGAGTCCTAACCTGAAGATTCTAATTCCAAGGGTCTGGAATTGGGACCTAGTAAACTGTACTTTGAACAAATGTCCCTTATGATTCTTACTGTTAAACAAGTTTAAAAACTATTGATTGATAGTTGTCTTTGAGTTTCACTGCTCTGCTTAAAAGATGCTTAAAATCACCTATTTCCAGCACTGCATCCTTTACCTCAAGATTTTAAAATCAAGATTATAAAATTACAATAATGTTTCATTCAGGCTCTTCAATATTATTTTCACCCTGATTTTGAGGATTTGGGCAAGTCATGTATTATAAAGAGGTGAATTCTTTTGTATTTTATTGTAAAAAAAAAAAAAGTGATATGTAAAGAAAGTATTTTGTGCTCTGTTACAGAAATATCCCAGTGAAATTCATACTACACAATGTAGTAAAAACAGATATAAAATGCTTTATCAGTTTAAAAGTACTGAAAATTCTGATTTGTATTTTAGGGATGAATATAAACTATTAATTCAAATATGATATGGCAATATTGAGTTAGTCAAATCTCTTATAACATAACTGATCCCAACTTTTTTAAAAGCATGTAATACTTCGCCTCACCAGCTTTACTCTGCTGAAGTTTATAAATGAACAAAGTACTGAAATCCAGTGACAACAGCTAGCAAAACATTTTCCTTTAAATCTAAAGTATTTATAGTGCTCTGTGTATTTAGATCTCTCTTCTCCTAGATATTAGGTATCCGTATTAGGTATCAGTATTTTCTTTTTTGCATTTTTTCAAAACAATTTAATTGTCTGCTCTTCAGTCATTTTACCACAAGGTGGTGGTATAACCGTCTGTCTTAGATTCCTTGACACTCCCAAAACCTTCTAACTGGATTAAAATTGCTTAGAGAAAAATATCCCATTACCTTTGTAACTATTTTAACAAACTTTAAGAGGTTTAAGTAATTATTATGTGTTGCCAATGCACCTATAATTTATACCAATTTGACAAGTGATATTTTCTTAAAATGATAAAGAAAACCTAATGTTTTAAAACTCTTGTGTGCTATACCAAGAGATGACACTAATCACCAGAAAAACTTAAGCTAATTCTGGAACTAGCCAACATTAATGGAAATACTAAAATGGGAGCAGTAGGATGAGGTCTCTGAATGTTTTTCATTGCCTTGAACTTTACCTTTAGAACTTGGTAGTTTATCTATTTCATGTTTATTCTAAAACTGGATTTTTCAAAATTAATTTTTTCAATTCTTTTTTGTATTACTAGTAGCAGCCTTAATCCTAAGTGCCCCGTACTGAAACATTTATATAAGTTACTGTGGTAGATATTTGAGTGTACCTTTCAGATGTGGTCTGCAGACAGCCTCTAGCTATCAGCTCCTTCTGTCTCAGCTGCAGAGAACCACCTCTGTGGAGGTTAGGCCCTTCCCAGGGCAGCCCACTTCTACTGACTGAGCAAAGTGGCAGTATAAAGACCTGGCCATTTGGGCTCTATGCAGAATTTTTTTTATTGAGATATAAATGACATATAACATTGTATTAGTTTTAGTCATACGGTATAATTATCTGATACATGTTTATATTGCGAAGTGATTACCGTGAGTTTAGTTAACATCCATTACAGCACATAATAACAATTTTTTTTCCTTGTGACGAGAACTTTTAAGATCTACTCTCTTAGCAACTTTTAAATATACAAAACTGTATTGTTAACTGTAGTCACCATGCTGTATATTACATTCCCAGGACTTATTTATCTTACAACTGGAAGTTTGTACCTTTGCACCACCTTGACTCATTTCTCCCATTTTCCCACACACCCCCCTACCCCCCACACACACCTGCTTCTGGTAATCACAAATCTGTTCTCTGTATCCATGAGTTTGTTTTTTTTAATTTTAACTTATTTTTTAAGATTCCACATATAAGTGACA